>NC_068572.1:18309360-18612160 GCF_025698545.1 Gossypium raimondii | reverse complement strand
TTCACCCGATGAAATGTTGATGTGCCTATATTTTAATTGGTGAAATAACAAATTTAATCCTTAACATTTTATACATTCTAATAATTGAATTCTAATTCTAAAAAAATCAACAAATTTACCCACAACGTTTGCATATTTTATCAACATAATCCTGATTTAAAAATTTAAAATTATAAATTTGAAACTTCAAAAATTAAAATTATTATAAAATATATAAAATTAAAATTAAAAACATAAAATTTGACATGTGAATCCAAAATATGAAAATGATAAAACGTATAAAATTTAAATTAGAAATTAAAAAAACATGTAAATTTTGAATTAAAAAACATAAAAAAATTCATTGAAAATGAAAATGAGTTAATAATTTTCGAGCTAAAAGAAATCCCAAAACATATTAAAATCATGGTTCTCTTTGTCATCTGGGAATGGGATTTAGGCAGAGGAGTTTGTTAGGTTTTGGGGTTTTTAGCATAAATGACACAACAGATTGAAGGAAAGCTGGGTGGTAAGAAGTAGGACTTTATTTGAGGTGCAGGATTTTGTAGTGTTATAATATACAATAAAGTTTATGTATTCATGCTATATATATTATAAAAAATAAAGGATAACATATATTTTAGCCCCTGGACTTGGTAATTAAATCTATTTTGGTATATGCATTTTTTTTGTATACTTTAGTCCTTGAACTTGGAAACTAGATTCATTTTGGTCACTGAACTTGAATTTTGTCAAGATTTAATGATGTGACTAGTGTTATAAGAATAAGATTAAATTGCACAGGCCAAGAATATATGGATATAATGGTCCGAACAAAGGGGTTAAACCGGTTGACTTGAAAATTGCTTAAAATTGGTAAAAATAGAAGATCGGGACAAAAATAGATAGATGAAAAAAATTATTTTTTTTCAATTTTTTATATTTTTATGAAATTTTAATTGGTTATTCAGTTATTGTTAGTCTAGAGGTCGAACTGATTAAATTGAAAACCGATGGTTCGACCTATTCAACCATCGACCCTATTATTAAAATACTAAATGTAACACTCTAAGATTGTACTACATCATTGCTTGAAATTTTCTATATATATATATTTTTTTAAAAATAGAGAACTTCAAGCGATGATGCAACATAATCTCAAAGTGCCACATCATTAAAATTTTATAATTTTCAAGTTTAGGAACCAAAATGGACGTACCTGTTAAGTTCAAGTGCCAAAGCGGACAAAAAAGAGTAGAGGAATCAAAGTGAACCCAATTACCAAGTTCAAGGGCCAAAAATATATTATCCCAAAAGATAATATACTTATTTATAAAATAAAAGTATTATAATTTTTTTCCATAACTTATTTATAAAAATAACTTTATAAAGTTATGAAAAATAATTATTTATAAAAATGTTATAAAATATATTGGACACTTTATAATTTTTTTATAAAGGTCATACATTATAAATTTTATATTATTTTTAACATAGTTTATGGATTACAAAAGGGTTACAACCTAGTATAATTTTTACTTCAAAATAAGTTTATATAAATTTTTATAATTAAAGGTATAAACTGCTTTTGCACTGTGAACTCAAATATTACATGGTAGATGCTAGTTATTCAAATGCAATATATATATATATATTGCATTATATCATGAGATACAATATCAATTGAGAGAATAGAGCTAGACACAAGCACTAGGGGCAACTCATGAATTGTTTAATTTGAGACATTGAAAGTTTCAAAATATGGTTCAGAGGACATTTGTTGTTCTAAAAAAGATTTCTCATACTAATAACATCACCTCGGTATAGATGAATATGTGAATTGATACGAGTCACAAAGGCCTTAGGATGCGTACACGAAAGAAAGAGAAAATCAAGATTCACTTTCTTGTTTTCAAGAAAATCAAGAAACCGAATCTTGGCCCAATCTTGCTGTTTGGAGCGATTTCAAGAATCAAGAAAATCAAGATTTCAAATATTTGAAATCTTGGTCCAAGAAACCGAATCTTGCAGCCAAAGTGCATTGGATCTCCGTTACGAGCATCAACGACCCAATTTCGGTAGGAGATGGATAACAAGCCCAAGTTCTTGAAGGCAAGGCCCAATAAGAAGATTCCAAGCCCAATCAAGAAGTCAACCCATACTTAGTTGAAAATCATGCCAAATTGATAAAGGCCCAATTTGCAAACATTTTAATTGGTTAATTTAATTTTTAGGCTTTAGGAATATTATATGTTAAAATTATTAAGCACCCATTTAAATGCTGCCGAATTTCCTCTTATTTTGTTAATTAGGTTTTATTCTTAAGTTTTCCTAATGAGATTAGGACTAGTATAAGGCCTATTTAAAGGCATGGCCGGCCACCCTTGTAAATCACTTCTCAAATATATTAAAAATTTCAGATTTGTTTAAGTGCAGAATTCTCCTTGAGTTTTTCTCCAAGAATTCTCTCTTGAGTTTTCTTTAGAAGTTGTTTTAACAATCTTTTGATTATGGGAGCCATCTTCAGCCTTCTTCTTGCCATTGATATTCTTTGGTGGGGAGATTAGAGCCGTTTGAAGGGAGTTGTGAAATCTTTCGGGATTTCAAGGCTTCTTAGGACTTATCTTTTAATTTCTTGCTGTCAATTTTTTCTTTTAAATTCTGCTTGTGTCGATTTTATTTAATCACTTTGTTTGCTGTTCTTATTGCGTTTCAGGCGTTCCAAAGCATTCCAAATCTGATTCGCCCTATTCTTTATTAAAGATTGGATCGCCCCTTTTGTTCTTGGCAGCAAAATTCGTTCAAAATCCCTAAATTCCTTGTTCTTGCCGATTTCTTCTTTTAAGATTTGGGTTGTTTTGATTGCTGGAATTTTGGGGAAAATTAACTTGCTGTTTGTGTCTTTCTTTTCAGATTCGACAGATTGGAGTATTCTTTGGGGTTCAATTACATGTTCTTGATTCCCCAAGAACCTTTATTAACAATTATTCCTATTCTCAATTTGATTCTTTGCTGATTTTGAGATTTTTATTCCAGATCTGGAAAATCAAAGTTCTAATCTTTTAATTTTTGTTTCGTTTCAGATCTGTTCGTTTAGAGCCTCGTAGGAGTTTTCTCGTGACTTGGCAACTCGATCTTGGTCCGCGCGCAACCCATATCATGAATTTAATGCACGTGTTAAGATATAATTGGAAGGGCACCAAAAGGTGCACATAGATAAGGGGCAAAGGATTTGTGTTCTCTTATTTGACTTATTTTGTAACATCCCTTTTTTGTAACACCCAATACTCGAAGGCATTTACAGTTGCCTTTAACTCTTGCATGGGTGATATGTTTAAAATATATAGGTTTTTCAAGCACCTTTTTAATTATAATCTATGCAAATTTCGAGTGTATGGACAACTAATTGAGCCGTTTTAGTTCATATTTAGACATTGGGCCTAATTTTAGTGAAGTGTGTAATTTTATGAAATCTAGTATTAATTTTACATAATTTTACTATTTTATGCTACATGTTAATTTTTACTCAATTTATTGCAATTGAACCACCAAATTAATTAATGTGGAAGTCAATAAAAACACAGATGCATGTAATGCAAAAAAACCACTTCATGTGGACGGCTAGAGGATGAATTAGGCTAAGAAATATTGCCTTCACCTAGCATAAAGATGGTTGTTAAAGAGAATTAAGTTGCTTCTTAATTGGGTCACCAAAACCGTACAACAAGGTGAACATAAGCCCAAATTCAGCAAGCCATCAAGAGCAACCCAAATCAGCTTTGGGATAATTAAACTGAATGCCCTCACATTTGTGAAAAAATCACAAATTAGCCTCCAACTTGAGCCTTGATTACTGTCCAACCCATGCCATGAATCAAGGGAGAATTGATCATCAGATCAAATAACCACCAACCTCCCATTCCACAATTCATGGCTGGCCAAGCAAGGGAGCGATCTAAGGGATCTCCAAGCTATTTTTAGGAAACTCTCATGCCACTCCTCTACTAGAAATACCACCCTTCATCTCCCATTTCATTCATCCCTCAATTCATATTTCTATCATCTTCCTCTTATCCTTCTTTCCTCTCTTCCACGCATAAGCCATCCATTTCCCCACTTCTTTGCTATGCATGAGAAATATGAAAGAAATAAATATAAAAGCCATAACAGTGAAATGTGAAATTTATTTATTCATCATTCAAATACATAGAAAACAATTACATGTTTACAACAATATGAGTACATTTCCCAACAATCTTCCACTTGCCCTAGTGAAGTAAATGTGTCATGTTTCGCATTCCCATATCCTCGACGTGTTTGTTAAAACTCTTAGTTACAAGAGTCTTAGTAAACGGATCTGCAAGGTTATCTTTAGTAGCTTCTTTCACCACATCTATAATCCTTTCGGCTATTTCCTCTCGTATCAAGTGATACTTCCGATCAATATGTATTGTTCTCTTGTGACTTTTCATTTTCTTGGTATTAGCTATTGCAACATTATTATCACAATACAATATTATAACTTTTTCCATACTAGGAATGACTTCAAGATTGATTAAGAACTTTCAAAGCCATATTGCTTCTTTCGTTGTCTTGGAAGTAGCCACATACTCGGTTTCCATACTAGAGTCAGCAATGCAAGTTTGTTTTACACTTCTCCATACTATGGATCCACGACCTAAGAGAAATACATTTCCTGATGTCAATTTCTTCGAATCTTTATGAGTTTGGAAGTTTGAGTCTGTGTATTCAATAGGAGTAAGGTTTTCCCCAAAATACACAAGCGCATAATCCTTGGTTCTTTTAAGATACCTTAATATATGCTTTACAGCTTGCCAATGCCTGAGATCATGATTCGTCTGATATTGACTAACCATTCCTACTACGAAACAAATATCTAGACGTGTGCAAAGCATCGCATACGTAAGGCTTTCAATTGCCAAAGCATATGGAACCTTACTCATATGCTCTCTTTCTTCTGCTGTTTTAGGAAAATCATCTAAAGAAATATGAAAACCTGATGCTTATAAACAAGGAAGACCACCTTTTTGTCCTTTATATGCTTATAAACACAAGGTTCATAAGTGTTTTGCTTAAACCCAAAAGTCTTGATTGTTTGATCAAATCTTTTATTCCATGAGCGGGACACCTACTTAAGTCCATAAATGGATCTTAGCAGTTGCAAACTTTCTCCTCATTTCCTTTAACAACATAGCTAGTGGGTTGAACCATATAAATGGTCTGATTAAGATAACCATTCAAGAATTTTGTATTGACATCCATTTTCTAGATCTCGTAATTGAGAGCAGAGACAATGGATAATAGTATGCAAATAGGCTTGAGCATGGTTATTGGAGAAAAGGTCTCATCATAATAGATGCCTTCTTTTTGTGTGTAGCCTTTTCCTACAAGTCTAGTTTTATATGTTTCTACATTCCCTTCCTCATTTCTCTTCTTCTTATAGATCCACTTACACACTATGAGTTTAATCCCAACCAGTAAGTCTATAAGTTTAATCCTAACAAGTATTGGATTTCATAGAATCCATTTCAGCGTCTATGGCCTGTTTCCAGAGCTTGGAATCAACGTCTTGCATAGCCTCACGGTAAGTGAGTGGATCATCATCCTCATGATTGGCTTTCGTATTATAAATACTACCATCATAGATGAAGATTTCTGATTTCTTAGAAACTCTCCCGCTATGACAAGTTCCTCTATGCTATTGATTGTTTGTATGTCTTTCTACAACTTTCTAGAGAATTGCACTTGGTGATTGTTCTACAACTCCCAAAATTTCCTCGAGTACCACTTTACTTCGAGGATTAAAGTTATCCATGCAGCTTTCCACGGGAAAAGTAGCATGACGAGAAACTTTGATCATATTATCTTTAGGATTATAGAATAATCCACCATTTTTTCCTTTCAGATATCTTACAAACTTACATAATTCTGTTCGTGCATCCAACTTCTTTGCATCATTATCCAAAATGTGTGCTAGACAACCCCATATTCTAAAATGATTTAGAGTGGGTTTCTTTCCATGCTACAGTTCATAAGGTGTCTTACAAACAGACTTGGTTGACACATCATTCAAAATATAGCAAGCTGTTTGTATCACATATCCCTAGAAGGAAGTAGGGAGTTGTGAATAGCTTAACATTGAATGAACCATGTCAAGCAAGGTTCTATTCATTCTCTCGGCTACACCATTTTGCTATGGAGTGCCTGATGCAGTCAACTGAGATAAATTCCCATTCTCTATGAGGTCTCCTAAGAACTCATCGGACAAGTGTTCCCCATCCAATGAGAGATTTATGTGCAAACCTAAGCCCCCACGATAAAAGCTGTGAAGGAAGAAAATGACGATGATAGATTTAAACGAATCTTAAAAAAGCTTCAACATTTGGAAACACCCATCAAGTTGACGAGAGCAAAGCCACAATTGGAGAACCAACTAGAGGAGGCGAGCTATGTCAATAATAGGGGTTGAGATCCTTATTCAAATACTTATAATCTCGGTTGGAGGGATCATCTAAACCTTAAGTGGGGAGGTAACCAAGGAGGCACAAACCAAGCCCAAACTCGATCAAATCTTCCTTATCAACCTCCACCATTGCAACAATGAGTTGTGGGTAATGACCCTGTTGTATGTGGTCAAATATTCGACCGACTGAAGGGGGAGATATAAATAATGAAGATGAATATTTGACAAGTTCAATATGTGTGGATGACTAGAATCCCAAATAGGTAGTCTCTATGACCAAATGAGCCAGCTAATGATAATGTTTCAAAAGTAGTGATATTAGACAAGAAATTGAAATTTCCAACCAAACCCATTCATGAAGAGGAGAAAATTTAGGAAAATGTTGATGAGCCCACGAAGGAGGAGAAAGAAACCAAGTACCAATAGCTAATCGAAGAGGTAGCAAAATCATTACCTAAGGTGGTACTTTTAAATTACAACATAACAAAGATACCCCTTAAATTAAAAGATCCAGGTATCTTTATGATCTTAATAGATATAGGGGATAAATATTATAGTAAATCCCTTTGTGATTTAGGGGCTACTATAAATTTAATACCCTTATCAATTTATCGATGACACTACAATTAGCTAATGGATCATTGCTACACCTAAAAGGTGTATTCGAGGATACATTAGTCAAGGTATTGGGATTCATAATCCCCATCAATTTTTTAGTTCTTGATTGTAAGGAAGATCGAGAAATCCCCATTCTACTGGGTAGGCCATTTCTGGCCATTTCTAAATTGACTATTGATCTTGAGTGAAACGAGCTAATTATAAAGATCGATGACGAAATAGAAGTGTTTAAATGTTGCCATGATTCCCATATTGAGGGATTAGCTAGGGAGGAATGTTACATTCTATTTAATTAGAACCCTAATAACCTTGATCGAAGGCAATTCCCGAGTTATGCAAGTGTAGGTGAGTCGCACACAAAATTCATTATCGTGTCGTGCCACATCCTATCTATGGCTCAACATATCTGTGAATTCAATACAAATAGGGGAATATTGTTGTCGAGTCGCACCATGCACCCCATGTGGCACAACACAAAAGCTATTTTTGGAAAATTTCCGTCCTTGATTCAACGCATTCTTTAGAGATTTTCAACAAGATTGGATGGCGAGAAAAGCCCTATATGGCTCCTAAATATTGCCCTTACCAGCCACCACACCCTTCAAGCCGTCATAGCCACCAAAAGCAACATTTGCCACTCTTTTCCTTGGGATTTTGTGAAATTTCTGCTTCTTTTGTATTTTTTAACCCCAAAACCATGACCACCAATCGGCACAACCAAGAATCAGTTGTTGACAATTTTGAAGGTCTTCAAAAAAATGAGAATGAGATACACTTGAGAGAGATTCAATGGAAAGATCCACTTCAAGAGAGAGGTTTTGAGCCCTTAGAATCTTTCAGCGGTAAGATCGACTTCATGGTTGGGAAAACTTGTACTATCCTCAAGGAACCAACATGCATCCCAATTGCCCAAGAATTTTACGCCGTCCTTAAAGAAGCCAAGATAAATCAAGAATGAGAAATGCCATGGTGTCGATTAATTGTTCGGGGAAAAAAGTTTCAGTATCACCTTTGGAAATATAGAGGTATTATGCCACCTCTATATCCCTTTATGATTTTGTACAATTAATGGATCTCATGCAATTTTTGAGAGAGAAAAAGAAGGCATAATCAATCTACTAACGATTGGACGAGGTGCATGGGAACTACATCCCAGAACAAATTTCCCAACATCAATCCTACAAGAATGTGGCTACAGTTTATCAGTACTCAAGTTTATCCAGTCTCTGATATGTCCAACATAGATACATGACAAGCTACGATGTTGTATGCCATAATATGGAAAGAAAGAATTTGTATTGGTACATAGATCTACCGGAGCATGCTGTTTTGTGTTAGGAAAAATAAGGTCGAATTGCTTTTACTGCATTGAGTAACGGCTTTGTGTAAAAAAGCACGAGTACTAATGGGAAAATCAAAATTAAGTAAAAAACCCATCTGATTCATAAATGCAAAACTTCTGGCCAGATTTGAGCGAAAGAAAGATTATAGGGAATAATCTAATCCATGAGACATATAATAAAATCAAGGTTATACGAGATTGTTTGAAGCTATCTCATATTGACAAAAATCGTATGCTGATTTGAAGAGAAAAGATATCGAGTTACAGACTGGTAATAAAGTATTTCTGAATGTTTCACACTAGAAGAAATTTCTACATTTCGACAAAAAAGGGAAAATCAATCCAAGATTTATAGGGTCGTATGAGATTTTTGAAAGGATTGGTTCAATAGCTTACAATCTAGCTTTGCCTTTAGAACATGAAAAGATTCACATGTCAATATTACTTCATTATTGTTCTGACCCTTCTCACGTGTTATCTTTCGATGAAATAGAATTACAGCCTAATTTGATGTATAGTAAAGAACCAGTTAGAATTTTTATTCGGGAAGCTAAAATCTTCGAAACAAATGAGTATCGTTAGTAAGTGTGTTGTGGCACCGTCATGGTATGGAATAGACTATGTGGAAACCGAAAAATAACCATAAAATTGTTAGAATATGTCCAAAGACCAACCATGAGATGATTGTAATCACATACTCATTTTACCTTTTTTGTTAATATAAGGCATTGTTATTGTTATTTCAATTTCTTTTTTTTTTGTGTACAAATAAACTGGTTTAATAAAGTCCTGGGAATAATATGATTATTCTTAAAAGGTCCTTTGTCAAGTATTATTATGGGCTTGGGCAATGATAATGTATTGAGACTAATGTGTAGTTGATTAATGACAAAATGTTGTCATTGACATAGGGATGTCAAAATTGATATATGAGTATGTGTTAGAGAACAACATACTGGACTGACCTGCTATAAGTATGGTTGTTGAATTATTATGTAATAGTCACAACATTACTCATAGTGATAACTATGTATATGATCCTTAGACTTGAGATCATCATTGTCCCAACATAGTGAGTTCTATATTTTGACATAGTCAAATGTCTACCACAACAAGTTATACTATAAAGGTTGATGTTGGGTATGTCACAATCTATGTAGAGGTATATGGTTGATCAAGATAGGATTTATCCCTCCTACATAATGGGAGCAATATCTTAATCCTCTTGATGGAGTGAGACTAGAAATACATGGCCATGCTTGAATAAGTTGATATCACATATCACAGTAATTTGTTTACTGTAGTCTACTCAGAATATCAAGAAATATGAGATTACACTATACAAGTGTGACTATTCCATGACTTGTATCCAGTTTAGATATTAAAGATAAAATGATATCATACCTGAAAAAGGTTATCACAAAAGGTTATGTTGAATCACGACTTCTTGTAACTTAGGTAGCAATGATGCATTGCTAGATGCCACTCATTACTTGTAATATTAGAAATGTTCTAGTATAACTATTAATGTTACAAGAGTCTACAAGGTCACACCCTATAGTTGAAGTGAACAGATCCCAAATACATTTTGTATTGTATTTAGCTGCCACATGAATTATATTAATTATTGAATTAATTTAATTTGATAGTTAAATATTGAACACATTATATGTACAAGTTTGTTGTATACATATAGAGAACAGAGATAAAATTAATATATGACTTTGATTCATACAAAATATTAATTGAATATATTTTACCAAAATTATTAGTATAAACAGTTATAATAATTTCAGTCAAAATATAAAAGGACATGGAAATCAATATTATTTAAGAACAAATATAATTTTTATTTTGAATTTCCATTTATTTCTCTAAAAATAAGGGAATAATCCCTGATGTGTTAGATTTACTAAAAAACACAAACACACAACTAAAATGGTCTAGCAGTCGTTCTTGAAAATTCTCTCTAAAAAGTTCAAGAGAATTTTGATGTTCATTCTTTGACTAGGTGGATTACGTAAAGGCCGAGACGTTATTGTTACGGCTTGGAATCGACATTTCTGAAAGGGATCCTATCAAAAACCTTACACATTGTTTTTTAGTTTCAAAAGGTATATTTTTTAGCCTTGTTTCAACCTAACCCGTTCCTCTTACATGGATCCATGGTTGATGATTGCCAAAATATTTTTTTCTGCTGCGCCATGGGGTGTACAGGTGATCCAACAAAAATCACAATACACTAATCTATTATCTGGTAAAAATTAAGAACGGAATTTCTTAATGGGGGAGAGTTGTAACAACCCAAAGTCAATGGTGTCAGAAAATACGATTTTGGAACCCCATTTCTGATGTTCGAGTTCGTAAATATTATTATTTAATTTTTACGAGGTTAGTATAAAAATATATTATGGTTTGGTCCTTTATTTTATCGAATTGATAGTTAATCAAGGTATAATGTCTAAATTGTAAAAGGTCGCAACTATAGATTTATAATTGGCCAAAGGCTTATGGACTTATTTAGCAATTAAACTAAGGTTTAAAATGGTAAATATACCATTTTAGAATATTAGTAGAGGGTTAGGTATGATTTCAGTTTATAGATTATTCCATGCATTGAACAACCATTGTTAAGAAAAAAGGAATTCAACTTTGAGCCTTCAATTGATTAGTCCAATTTAGTCATTTTCTTATAATTCTTATGTTTTTAAGGTTCCGAGAGCTTAATTTACCTAACCCGTGTACCGATTTGCAAAACTATTAAAGTTTCTTAAAGTTATCATTGATGAGTTCTTGATGAAATTGGAGTTAAATGGTTATATTTTAAGCTTAGATATGACAAATGACTAATTTGTCAAGAGAAAATTATTTTTTTTCAAAGAAAATAGGCTCAGAAGCCACTACCTCGATTAACTCGAATCATAAATTACATAGTTGAGGATTTCACTCGGGTAATCCATCTTACAAAGCAAATTACAATTTTTAGCCAATGCTAACTTACAAAGATGATTCGCCACTTTGTTCTTAGATCGCCAAATCCACTTAACTTCGAACTCAGAAAAGAAGTCAAGCATGCTGATGGTCTCCTTAACACGGTAACCAATAAAGGTGATATCCTCATTACTCTTTCGCACCCGATTAACAATACTTGTGCTATCGGATTTGAAAATGACGCTCTCAAGATTTTTTGTGGGCTAATTTAATACCCTCCATCAACGTGCAAAGTTCAACCCACCCCACCCTAATGTGCTCTATCTTACATATCGCCATACCACCCAAATTGTAAAGAGAAACTTGTTAGTTTCGAACATAAGGGCTAAATTGTAAATAATTCAAGATTGGTATGAAATTCTTGTATTTATGAATAGTAAAAGGGTCTTAGAAGGATGTAATTAAGATAGATTTAGAAATCAAATGACAAATTTGAAAGTTATGACAATTTTGATTTTAGGGATTAAATTGAATAAAATGCAAAACTTTAGGGGACAATGAATAATGAAATTAAGCTGATATATGCTTATAATAGGATAAAATAAGAGGGTTGGAATTGATAAATTGAATTGACTTATTGTATAGGTCGAGAATTGAACCAAACCAGGGATAATCATGAAAAAGGCGAAATTGTTGATTAGTCCTTAAAGATTTGGTTGTTTCTATTTTGAATAGGTAAGTTCATATGGTATGATTGTATTTAAATTATTATATACTTGAATTATGAATTTTATATGTTTGATAGTAATTTAAATTATTTACAATTTGGTACAAAAGGTGAGGTATGGACTAAATCGTAGGAAATGATAAATTGAGTTATTTAATGAATTGATAGTTGATTATGATTGATTGAAACATATTGATATGTTTTGAATAATTATCCGAAAGAGGACTAAACCTGAATAAAATTATAAATAGTGTAAACTAATAAAAATGTGAAATTGAATTGGAATTGGAGTGATTCATTAGATATAAATGAAATGATTATTTGATTGATGAATTGAATATGATAAATTGTGAATTGAATATAATTGAAAATTGAATGGTTATTACCCTATTAACTATTTGAGCAGAGTCAGATATAATTGACATGCCGTAAGGTAAATTGAGTACGAGTTATTTCGACTACGGGTTGGTAAGTGTTGGGCACAATTTTACTTTGGTTATACCGAAGAGCGTAGGGTGGAACTTATTTACTTTGGAATTGTTTGATGAGGCATTGGGTGCCAAGTTGGCGTGTTGGTTAGATTTGCATATCTGTTCGAGCCAGGTTAATAAGGGTATAAAATGTAGATGGGATAAATGATATACAATTAAGTTGATAATATGATTTGATGATACAAATAAATATTCTGATTTACGAATATTGACAACATATGAAAGATCATGTGAACTTATTATACGAGCCTGGAGGGCCGATATGAAAATGTGAGGAATCAATGATTTTGATTCGAAATTCAAAAAATGAAACAAAATAGTGAATGTCATTATATTGAAATTGGATGTATTGTTGATAATAGATGGAAAATTATATGAAATTGATATTGAATTGAATAAATGTTGATTATAAGTGATTGAGAATGCTATATGCTCGAATTACTATATGATGTGATATATTTTGATACTCACATTGTTGATATATGGTTTCCATGTTTAGGCAAGCTCATAAATCTAGTATCTTTTCGAATTAAGTTGTAAATTGAGGTAAATTGTCGTTTAAATGCTTGTGAACTTATCAATCATTTCTAATGCTTACCCTGTTATTTCCCTTTCCCTATAGATTGCCAATTTGTGAAACGTGTCGATTGGATTGCCTCGAAGCTCACACTATCCTGCTATCACTCTGTAGTCTTTTGATCATTTTTAGACTCGGTTATGAGACGTGTGCATAGGTTTCTTAAAAGTGTTGGTTTGAATTTGGTTAATGTAACATCCCGAAATAGGGCCTAAATGGAACGGTGGTTGCGAAACCGCGAATTTGAGATAGAAAATTTTATTGTGATTAATTTTTATGATTTACCGATTGATTGGATGCATGTGTTAGAATACCGATAAGAAATTTTAGCGATTGCATGTCTGAATTACATATTAGGGCTTAATTGAAAAAGTGGGTAAATATGAGTTTTAGATGATAAAGGATTTAATTGAAGTGCATAATTGAAGTAGAGGTCCTTAAATGGTAATTTGACCATTAGATTTTCATGGACAAAAATGGGCATGCATAGATAAAAATAACTAAAGTTTTAATGAATGACATTTTAGTCATTTGGTAATAAAAAGAATTAAAAAGGGAAAAAGATGGAAAAATGTGCTCATCTTCTCCATAGGGCCGAAACTTCAAGGACACCATAGCTAGGGTTTCTTCACTTTCTCAAGCTCATAGTAAGTGCATCCAAGCCCCGTTTTTAATGTTTTTTTATGTTTTTGGAGTCCTCGTAGCTCGGTTTAGCTTATTCTACAATTAATTCATGTTAGGGTTCATATTTGGAAAAATACCCATAGGTGAAATGTGTTTATTTTGATGTTTTATGGTAGAATATGAAGCTTGAAATTATGTTAAACAACTTTTGCTAGGCGATTTTAAGTGAAAACGAGTAAAATGACATAATCGGTAAAAATACCTAATGTTCATAAGTAAATGTTAGAGTGGGAATTTGATGTTTCCATAGAAGGGAAAAATGTTCAGCATGTCATAAAACATAAGAATAAGGGATGAAGTTTAATTTCCGAGCTTTGGGGAAAAAGTGTAAATATGCAAAAGTTTAGGGGCAAAATTCTAATTTTTTCCAAAGTTTGAGTCAAGGACTATTTTGATGAATGTGACTATTGGGTTTGAGGTGTTGAAGTGGGCGGAAAAATGCATGTCATTTGGCAATGGTTTGGCTTGTATGCTAAGGTGATAGAATGATGTACTTAATGGTTGATTAAGTAATGTAAATTTGATAGAAAGTTGAATATGGTTAGTTTCACTTGTGTAGGTATGATTTGGATTGATTTTATATAAATTTAAGTATGCATATAAGTACCATTTGGTTGAATTGTTTGGTTGACTTGGAGTAGGTACCAAAATGTAGAGTTTTGAACCCTTATCTCTGAGGTATTGATACCTAAGCAATTGTATTGATACTTTAGCAATTTTTCTTAATTTTAAAAACATCGAATCTTGAAATGGGATCGATACAAGAGGTAGGGTACTGATATCTTGAAGAAAGTATTGAAACTTTATGGCTGGTATCGATACCTTTGTTTTAATTTGATTTTTATGAAGCATCGAAGCTGAATTTGGTATCGTTACCAGGTGAGGGTATCAATATTTGATTTGGAAATTTTGAAAATTTTACAAATTGGTCCTATTTCATGCTCGGGTCAACAAAAGAGATTTTGCAAGCTTGATGAAGGCTCGGATTTGATTGTATGGCATATTGTAAATGTGTTTAACATGTAAATGTATGTTTAAATAATCATTTTACTGTTTGTTTGAATGTAGTTGTTTCGACAACAAATGTGACATTTCGTTGTTTAGACCTGTTGATCGGGTCGGACAAAAGGTGATACACATAAATATTTATCTTATATATTTCAAATTTTATTTATTTGAATACGTTCCTAAATAATTAAATTTATTTAAATTAATTTCAAACTTAGCATATATAAGATTTAATAACGTTCTTTCTAACAGTCAAGTATTGGAGAAAATGTGATTCTTGCTTGTGATTTTTAATGATTTCTTAAGATTGGCACTCGAACAACTGTGAGATTGTTGGATCTATTCTACCGAGTTATTTGATCTATCGGGTTATTTGAAGATGCACGGTAGATTCAAAAAGATTAGTTTATTTGTGTTATTTATAATATTCGTGATACTATTAGTATTTTCGTAATAATATTATTAATGATATTCTTTATTTATTTTTTAAATTAGAATCGAAAAGTTTAATTAGAATAGAAAAGTATAATAAAAGTTTAAAAAAATAAAAAAATATTGCATTCAGACAATCATACAATATGGGGTAGTTTGAATTCTTATTGAGGCTTTTTCTTCCTAAATTATTGATTTATTTCATATAGCATATAGAAGGAAATTGATTTCATATAGAAAGTATTGATAGATTACTATGTATCGACTAAACCAATGGCTATTCATGATTCCATAATTGAATCAATGCTCTAAACTAGAGGAATGTTATGGTAAAACTTCGTTTGAAACGATGTGGTAGAAAGCAACGTGCGACTTGAAGGACATGATCAGCTGTGGATGTCAAAACCCACCACTTTTCGTTATGTAGAAATGAAGGTGCTTTTTGCTCGACATCCTTCGTTCTATTATAATCCGTCTTTTTGTTGGGTTGTAATGTAAATAGTACAGGATGGAGCTCGAAGAGAAACATCCATTTTTTAGGGGCAAGGATCTAGGGTTAGTTAATGGAAATCAATAAGTTGGAACAACTTCATAAGTCTATTTGTGATATAGAAATCGAAAGGATCCGATTCCAACTATTTTCAAATAAAAAAGAAAAGTTGTTGGAATTGGTAAAACTCTTTCGATCAAAAGTGTATGATGCGGGAATTAATCGTTCATATGATTCTTTGATAGAAAAAAAAAGAGAGAAAAAAGAGCATGTTGCTGCCATTTTTGAAATGAATAAATATCGCCGAAGGAATGTCTAAACCCAATGATTCAAGGCAAAGATAAAAGATCCTAGAACAAGGAAATACCTTTTTCCATTTTCTCAACAACTAGATTAAAATGAAGAATCGAAATAGATTCTAAGCGAGACAAACAAAAAAAGGGTTAGAGACCACTCAATAAAGGAATGCCTAAGGATTATTTTTTGAGCATTTTGCAAGTTATTTGACTTGAGTTATGAGAGTACGAATGCTTTTTTCTTCTTTTTCGAAAAAAAGGACGGGGTTAAATGTCTAATTGATTTCTTTGGTTTATGGATCTTTTGACATTCTAATTCCATACATTCTAATTACATACATAGACATAACTTTTAATTAATCATCTTTTCTCGAGCCATACGAGGAGAAAAAATTCTTATACGTTTCTAGGGGGTATTATTTAACTACATCTATCCCAATGAGCCATTTATCGAATCATTGCAATTGATGTTCGATCCCGAAGAGAGGGAAGAGATCTTCGAAAAGTGGGTTTTTATGATCCGATAAATAATCAAACCTATTTAAATGTTCCCGCCATTCTCTATTTCCTTGAAAAAGGAGCTCAACCCACAACAATTGTTCATGATATTTTAAAGAAGGCGGGTGTTTTTACAGAACTTAATCTTAATCAAACAAAATTCAATTAATGAAATCCAAAAAAGAGGGTGTGGATGATTCATATCTAGCTTTGTATAAATTTTTCTTTATTATTTCCTCCCCCCTCTTTTGGTCTATTCAGACTTTTATTTTAAAAAAATTTATTATTCGTTTTTCTTATTGCTTTGCTACTATAAAATCTAGAATACCGTGTTCTATAACAACAAAATCCGATTTTATTGAGCCAATTTTATTGATAGAAAATAGAGAAAAAGATCAAGTGAATAAATGAAGTAATTGCATTTAAACATTTACAAAACAACATAAAATAAGATAAAAAATAGATAAAATAACATATAACATATAAAAAAGAAAATATTAATAATAATTAATAAAAAAATGAATACTTTTTTTCATTGTATTTTTGTAGTCTTTTTATATTCTTTATTCTTTCTCAACTCTCAACATTTATATTCAAAATTTACAATCATATTGACAACGATGTATCGAACAAATATAATTCGATCATAGATAAATTGATCTATTTATCCTTGTTTGGCACTTCACTTCATTCAAATAATGGGTTCTTTCTTTGAATTTGTTGTGATACAATAAGTTTTTTTATAGTAATTGTATTGAAACAAAAAATGGATAACAATGGGATGAATAAGATAGGAGGTGGTTGGCAAATTTTCACTTATTTTATTTATATTTCTATGGTTTTATCTCGAGAATTTCGTGTCTTTTTTTTATTCCAATTTTTGCTAATTTCGTGTTTTGATTGCCTAGTGCAATTCCATTTTTTATTCCGATTATATCTATATATTCTAATTTTTTTCGGGTTGCTAACTCAACGATAGAGTACTCGGCTTTTAAGTGCGACTAGCATCTTTTACACATTTGTATGAAGAAAGGGATTCATTCAGACCATCGGTAGAGTTTGTAGGACCACGACTGATCCTGAAAGGAGTGGATGGAAAAAAGAGCATGTCGTAGCAATGGAGAATTCTAAGAATCCTTTTTTCTGGATCATTCCAAAAAAAAACCGTTTTTGAATTTTTGGTGCGGAACAAAAAAATGAATTGAATTCAAAGTTGGGTCGAATGAATAAATGGATAGAGCTCTACAGCCCAAATTATAGGGAAACAAAAAGTAACGAGCTTCTGTTCTCAAGCGTAAATTCCACTTTTTATAGGTCCAAAAATTCTTTCACAAAATAATCCATCCCTTTCCGGTTTATTGGTTTTGTAATGAAAAGTATAGGGTTTTGTCACCTCTCCGACGATTTCTCCATTAGGTAGGATTTTCTTGGCCCAAGCACTTATTTGTTGGGAAGAAGCGATCAATTCGGAGTTGTTGATGTTTATATCGATTCGATCATAGAAGAAAAATTCGATTCATTCGATTAAGCTTCCTTCCTATTAATCTGGAAGTTCTTCTCGGATACAAGAAATGATTGAGTTCGAGCCAAAGATCGTAATTCTCGGACGAGCAATCGAAAAGATTACGGATCATCTTGAGGTTTAGGTATTGTTCCTCAATGATCGTAGTCCCAAGTACTTCTTGGTGAGCTCTAATATGATCGAGTTATAAGTAAGCATTTCTTGTAAAATATGAGCAACACCAAATCCCTCTAGAGCCCAAACCTCCATTTCTCCTACTCGTTGTCCTCCTTGCTTGGACCTTCCTCTAAGTGGTTGTTGTGTAACAAGTGCATAATGTCCACTAGAATGCCCATGTATTTTATCATCAACTTGATGAATTAATTTCAATATATAAGGTTTTCCTATTATAACGAGGTTGCTCAAAGGGCCTCCCATTCTTCCATCAAATATTACGCTTTTCACGGATATTGGGTTCAAATACCCATGGATTCATTGTTTGCTTCTTGGATTGATATAATTGAAAACACTAGTTTTCTCGAAGCCTCTTGTTCATATCTCTCATCAAATGGTGCTATTCGATAATGTTTATCTAGTAGACTCCTGCTAACCCAAGTGAGCATTCAAATAGGCATCCTACATTTATTAAGTGAAAGTGCTCTTAATGGGTTGAAGACCATATCAACAGTCTTAGTCTTGCAAATAAGGCATATCTGCCTAGGTAAAATTTTGAAATGATCCCTTTATTTCCATGCTTTGAACTCTTTATATCGCCTACTTTGATTTCACATTTCTGTGAAATATATAGACGAATTATAACTAAAACCCCCTTTTTTCTGGACCCATCTCACACCGATGACTCGACCCCTCCCACCTATAGGTAATTTGAGACAAGTTTCCTTTGAAGTGGATACTTGAATCCCAAGTATGGCCCGTAATAATCTATCTTTTAGAGCATACGATGATTCTTTCGCCACCTGAGGCGTTAATTTCCCTACTAAAATATCGCCTGTCTCCACCCAAGATCCCAGCATCACAATTCCATCACTACACCAAAATAGGTTTTTATAGATAACTCGTCATCGATGTGAGATGGGTCGAGAAAAAAGAGGGTTTTAGCTATAATCCGAAAATGATTCGTGTATATATTTCACAGAAACGCAAAATCAAAGTAGGTGATAAAGTAGCCTGAAGGCATGGAAATAAAGGGATCATTTCAAAAATTTTACCTAGACAGGATATGCCTTATTTGCAAGACGTAAGACCTGTTGATATGGTCTTCAACCCATTAAGAGTACTTTCACGAATAAATGTAGGATAGCTATTTGAATGCTCGCTTAGTTAGGTGGAGTCTACTAGATAGACATTATCGAATAGCACCATTTGATGAGAGATATGAACAAGAGGCTTCGAGAAAACTAGTATTTTCTAATTATATCAAGCCAAGAAGCAAACAAAGGAATCCATGGGTATTTGAACCCAATATCCGTGAAAAAGTAAAATATTTGATGGAAGAATGGGAGGCACCTTTGAGCAACCTCGTTATAATAGGAAAACCTTATATCTTGAAATTAATTCATCAAGTTGATGATAAAATACATGGGCATTCCAAAGGACATTATGCACTTGTTACACAACAACCACTTAGAGGAAGGTCCAAGCAAGGAGGACAACGGTAGGAGAAATGGAGGTTTGGGCTCTAGAAGGATTTGGTGTTGCTCATATTTTACAAGAAATGCTTACTTATAAACCGATCATATTAGAGCTCGCCAAGAAGTACTTGGGACTACGATCATTGAGGAACAATACTTAAACCCAAGATGCTCCGTAATCTTTTCGATTGCTCGCTCGAGAATTATGATCTTTGGCTCGAACTCAATCATTTCCTTGTTTTTGAGAATAACTTCCAGATTAATAGGAAGGAAGCTTAATCGAATGAATCGAATTTTCTTCTATGATCGGCCGATATAAACATCAACAACTCCGAATTGACTGCCTCAACAAATAAGTGCTTGGGCCAAGAAAATCCTACCTAATGGAGAAACCATTGGAAAGGTGACAAAACCCTATACTTTTCATTACAAAACCGATAAACCGAAAAAGGATGAATTATTTTGTGAAAGAACTTTTAGACCTATAAAAAGTGGAATTTGCGCTTGTGGAATTATCGAGTAATTGGAAATCAAAAGGAGGGCCCTGTATTTTGTGAACAATGCGGAGTTGAATTTGTTGATTCTCGGATATGAAGATATCAAATGGGATACATAAGGCTGGCATGTCCAGTAACTAATGTATGGTATTTGAAACATCTTCCTAGTTATATCGCCAATCTTTTAGATAAACCTCTTAAAGAATTAGAGGGTCTAGTATACTGCGATGTGTGATTTGATCGAAATTATTATTTTACAGATTAGGAATGAGAAACTGTCATCCCATTCAATCGAATTGGGATGCCCTGGATCTGACATGTCTCTTGGGAAGAGTAACATGAAGCTCAGAATTATGGGCGTAGTCAATACTCCCAAATAAAAAGGGAATTGGTCTATGGTCGAGTCAGTGAAAATAAATAACTAGGAATTTTGAGTTGTAGCTCGTGAAAAAAAGACTTCTTTTTTTGTAGAATTAACCGTTCTCATTTCTTTTAGTTCTTTTAGAAAGAAATGAAATTATGTTCAAGGAAACAAATATATCATGGTTGCAGGAGTCTATACATCTCATATAGGCTTAGGCTTTAAGTTAAGGGCATCGTGGTATAATCGTCGAGGTACCGCAGGACCTAAGAGATCGAATGGAAGGGTACATAGACAAGTAAATCCCTTATAACACTCCTTTAATTTTAATTTAAGAGGATTTGGCATTCGAGGGGAAGTAGACTACTCAAGAATTTCACATTTCATTTATGTCCTAATTTTGAATTGAATAAAGAATTAAGAAAATATAAATCAATAAATCAATAAAAGAAGAATCAATCAATGAAATGTTTCTTGGAAATTGAGTAATGAGTAGACCTTTTTTGGGGGTTCTAGAATTTGAAAGCGAGAACTCCTTTACTTTATCTTTATTTGGTGTAACTACTTGAGCCGGATGAGAGATAACTCTCATGTTCGATTTTGAGGGGGGGATCCCGCAGGGCCCTATCCTAATTTTTCTTTTGTTAGGCCCATCGCTAAAAAACGTACTTTCTTACGATTACGAAGTTCATTCGAATATGAAATTCAACCCTGGAAATACAGTATCCCACTTTTTTTACTACCCAAGGTTTCGATACATTTCGAAGTCGCGAAATTTCTACCGGAGCAGGTGCTACTTGAGAACAATTAGCCGATCTAGATTTACGAATTCTTATCGATTATTCGGTGGTAGAATGGAAAGAATTAGGAGAAGAATGCCTCATGGGTAATGAATGGGAAGATCGAAAAATTAGAAGAAGAAAGGATTTTTTGGTTAGAAGCATGGAATTGGCTAAGCATTTTATTCGAACAAATATAGAACTAGAATGGATGGTTTTATGTCTATTACCGGTTCTTCCTCCCTAGTTGAGACCGATCATTCAGATAGATGGGGGTAAACTAATGAGTTCGAATATTAATGAAATCTATAGAAGAGTTATCTATCGAAATAATACTCTTACCGATCTATTAACAACAAGTAGATCTACGCCGAGGAATTAGTAATGTGTCGGGAAAATTAGTACAAGAAGTCGTGGATACACTTCTTGATAATGGAATCTGCGGACAACCAATGAGGATGGTCATAATAAGGTTTACAAGTCGTTTCGGATGTAATTGAAGGCAAAGAGGAAGATTTCGTGAGACTTTGCTTGGAAAACGAGTCGATTATTCGGGACGTTCGTCATTGTTGTTGGCCCTCACTTTAATTACATCATTGTGGATTGCCTTGCGAAATAGCAATAGAGCTTTTCCGGACATTTGTAATTAGCGGTCTAATTAGACAACATCTTGCTCGAACATAAGAGTTGCTAAAAGTAAAATTCGGAAAAGGGCCGATTGTATGGGAAATATTGCAAGAAGTTATGGGGACATCTGTATTCTTTGAATAGGCGCCTACTCGCATAGATTAGGTATACAGCATTCCAACCTATTTTAGTGGAAGGACGCGCTATTTGTTTACATCCATTAGTTTGTAAGGGATTAAATGCAGACTTTGATGGGGATCAAATGGCCGTTCATGTACCTTTATCTTTAGAGCGCAAGCGAGACTCGTTTACTTATGTTTTCTCATATGAATCTCTTGTCTCCACTATTGGGGATCCCATTTGCATCGACTCAAGATATGCTTATTGGGCTCTATGTATTAACGAGTGAGAATCGTCGAGGTATTTGTGCGAATAGGTATAATCTATGGAATCAAAAAAGCTATCAAAATGAAAGAATTGACGATAATAACTATAAGTTTACAAGAGAGCCTTTTTTTTTTGTAATTCCTATGATGCGATTGGAGCTTATAGGCAGAAAAGAATCAATTTAGATAGTCCTTTGTGGCTCCGGTGGCGACTAGAGCAATGCGTTATTGCTTCAAGAGAAGCTCCCATCGAAGTTCACTATGAATCTTTGGGTACCTATCATGAGATTTATGGACATTATCTAATAGTAAGAAGTTTAAAATAAAACAAATTCTTTGTATGTACATTCGAACCACTGTTGGTCATATTTCTCTTTACCGAGAAATCGAAGAAGCTATACAAGGGTTTTTTCGGGCCTACTCATATGATACCCAATCATATGGTATCTAAGCTAAAAAAATCTATGACACCAATATGAATTCGGGTCTCTCCGGTTCAACTAGGACCCCAGTTCCTGACCCGACTTTCTACCAAAATCAAATTATATACATGTGATTAATATCTTAACCATATATCACAATATTATTTTTGAAACTTTTTACTAACCCAACTTCCCTCTTCACTCAACCATATCGAATCTAGGCTGATTTAGCATGATCAAGGAAGTTAGATTGGGTACGGTAAAATTGTTGTGAAAATTTATTAATGTGTCTCGGATTTTATGAAAAAAAAGGTTAAAATTTTTAAAGCAAATTTATATGAAAATTAATTAATTAATAAATTATTTGCGATACTAGTCGAGCAAACATGTTTTAATCAGTAACTATTATTATTCATTAATAAAAAAATATTTAAAAATTAAATTTAAAGTCGATACAAAATGAGTACGTTTAAAAAAATTAAATTAAAACATAATCATTTAGGTTTCATTAAATTTCAAATTTAAGTTTTTTATAATAAATTTAAAATTTTAAACATAATCATATTTATTGCAATTTTGTCACAGCCATATTTTATTAATTCAGAGACAAAAATTAGTAACGAGTATTTTATTAACATACCTACATTGCATAGATTCATTTAATTTTTTGGAATCACAACCATATTTTATTTTAATTATTTAGTAATACGTCTCATTATAGGTATTCATTTAATATTTTATACTCTTTTAATATTTAAAATATTTATTAAAATTAGTTATATTTTAAGTTTATCATACATATAAATTTATAATATATTTTAATTAATAAATATTAGATAAAAATGTATGAGAATGCACAAGATATTAAAAATATTAAAAATATTTAAATTCATATTTAATAAAAATAGTAGATAAAATGAAAATAAATGCAACGAATGAGGGAGTATATAACCTATGTTTGTTATATTATATATAGCATATATGATATGAAAGAGAATTAATTTTCTATGAGAGAAAAAAGAAATTCAAATTTCATTTTAAAATGCTATATCAAATTTCAAATCTGAAAGTTCTAGAGGCAAAATTTCTGGACAAGAATATATATGATATATGAAAACCGAATTTGTGGAGTGAATGTCCGGTTGGTAACTCGTGTCAACAAAAACTCTCGCCGTTAATGTAGAATTACATTGTCCCATAATACAAACAACAAAAGTTCACGGGCACAACTTTTCCTTTGCTCACGAGACAAACTTCAACCGTAAATTATTGCATGCCAATCACTGCCACCAATCACATTTTATTGCATTGCTTGTCCAATTCAACAATAAAATGTAAATATATAGTTTTATATATTATTATTATATTTATGGCATCCTTTATTTTCTAATAAATCTAATATCAATTTATTGGAGCTTGTGATCTGCAGAATATTTATGCAATTTGTTTTGTTTTTCTTTTTAAAATCTAACAAAAAATAGGACAACCCCATCTAAGAATTCATTATAAAAGGAATATACTGATCCTCGAAAATCAGAGCCAAACCACAAGACTGACTAAGATTTCAACTGTCTCTCGCTCTCCTGTTTTGCTGCCTTTACCAAGAGAGAATGAAACCAAAATTTCTGTTTCTCTTCCTTGTATTATGCAGTCTCACTATAGACAACGTTTTAGCAACCTCACTTGGAACTCATGGCAAAATTCCCGACAATGAAACAATATACCGAGTCTCCAAGCAACAGTGTTGGGGTTGTATTGGAGAGTCACTAGAGTTCCTATTCACTCACAATTTGGTGAGGGCAACCAAATGGGAGCCACTCTTGTTTTGGGATTTCCAGCTTGAGAAATATGCCCGATGGTGGGCACTTCAAAGGAAAGCAGACTGCAAGCTACAGCATTCGTTTCCAGAGGGAGATTTCAAGCTGGGAGAGAACATATACTGGGGCAGTGGCTCGGCGTGGAGGCCCGGTGATGCAGTGAGTGCCTGGTCCGAGGAAGAAAAATATTACGACTATGCAACCAACTCGTGCCAGGAGGGACAGATGTGCGGCCACTACACCCAAATTGTTTGGAAGAATACCCGAAGAATTGGCTGCGCTCGAGTGGTTTGCGACACTGGAGATGTGTTCATGACTTGCAATTATGATCCGCCGGGTAATTATATCGGCGAAAGGCCATATTGATATGGTTCAATATTCCAATTCCAAGGGGTACCTAACTATACTTGTTCAACTTCCAATATTTTCGAAAATTTGTTCTCTCGATGCTATCACACTATTTCATTAAAGCTAATAAGTTTTCCGAAAACTAGTGAACAAGTATATTAAGGTACTCAATAGAAATATATATATATATATATATATATATACGAGTTTGATGTGAATATTATAGTAAATATGTTTGCCATTTGAGTGTCGATGGACATAGCAACATCATATAGGAGGTAAGGAGTGCGGGCTAAATTCTGTACTTGTCATCTTTATCTATGAGATGTGATGTGATGGTTACTCATTTCGTCCGTAAATCACGAGATCGGGAATTCGATCATTGCTCATGAGAATGAAAAATATTTCGTGATCATCCGTTTATCTTTTTAAAGAGTTCTTGAGCAAAAGGATTAATCACTTCTATTAATCGTGGATATCCTGATTTCGACATAAAAAACATATGATCCCTATTATATTTTCCTCTCTATGTATATTGAGAAGGGATTGTATGAAACTGTGATTCCATGTCATCTCTATCCTTTTCTAATAGGAGAATGACAAATCAAATTTTTCCTCTTGATTTTTAACATTTTTAGTTGGATTTAAATTTTTTCAAGAAGAAAAAGCTAAAAATTAGAAAGAATAATCTGATTTATCATTCTTTTATTAAAAAAAAGAATAATATAGAATTACAGTTTCATATAATCCTTTCTCCTATATATTATATTTGATGTTACTCTCGCAATTTAAGCAACAAATTCATAAGGTTGGATGCACGACGGTTAACTGATTCAGCCTCAGGCCCATAAATTTGGGCATCATTGACTGATTGCTCGTCTATATCTCTGTAATCTGCCGAAAGGCTAACATAAATTTGGGCCAGATACGTTAAAAATCTGCACCTGAACTTAGATTTCACTCAAATTTATCAACTTCTAGTTGTTTTCTTTTTTGAACACCAACTTCTACTTATATTCCAAACAGGGGGTAAGAATTTTCCCATGAACTATCGATGAATGGGAAATGATTTGGCTGAATTTAAGTTAAATTAATAATTTTGAGTTAAAGTTAGATGCCAAATCAAGGTTTGAAATCAATTCAATCTAGATTAAATTTTACTTAAAGCTAGGTTGGAGATAAAAATAAATTGTTCAATTCATTCAATTATATTATATTAAGAGTTTGTTTGAACAACACATTAAATAAAAAGTGTAATTACTAAGGTAGTAATTAGACTCTCTTATAATTACGAAGAATTTTAGTTCCCAAGAGGCGTTTGACAAATAGAAGGTAATTACATTGTAATTTCTTATGATTATATTTGGTAGTACAAATTATAATTTTATGGCTACATAATTTATATATTTTTAAAAAATATTAATACTATAGAAAAATTATTAGTATGATAAAAATAATTTTGTAACAAAAATTAAAATCAAATAATAATATGTATTATATTAGTCTAAAAAGTAGTTGATAATACTATTACTAATAAAAAGAAAAAGAAAAATAAACATCATATGCAATTTTATCTAATTGTTCTAGTGCATGTGTTGGGTTACTCCCTCTTTAATAAGTAACATATGCTCCTTATCGTCATCTATTGGTCCTTGATCGGTCCTTGATCGAGTTCATCAATATCTGAATTTGAATTCGCATCATTAAGATTATCAACACCTCCTTTTTCCATATACTCCTCGAAATATGGATCATCTCAATTCCACTTATAATTGAAGTTATGAAACATGAAACATGCTAGTGCAATCCAACTTCATTTTTTTATGTTATACTAAGGTGATGTTAATATGAGAATTTTTAAAAAATATTACTAACTTGCCATTATGCCTAACACTGCAATAGACAATATAACTTGCCATTTTTTGTATTGGCGATCTTTTAGAATAAAGTCATTACTATTGTTAGGGATAAACCCGTTTTAAGCAACGAACAAGTAAAATAACAAAGAGATTGAAAAGATCGAACACAAATATTTTAAATGGAAAAACCACTTCGAAAAGGTTAAAAAATCATGGGCTAATATAATTTCACTAAAATGAAAAAAAAACAAAGAGTACAAAAGATAGAGATAAAACAAAACCCCGAAACCTAAAATAAGAACCCACAAAATGTAAACACAACATTCTCTGAAAGCTTGTAAAAGCTAAGACTAAATGTGTAATGAGTTATTTTTTTTAAGGTGGAAAAGAGGCTATTTATAGGCTAAATTCGTAGGTCAAATAATATTAAAATAACCTACACTAATAAGAGTTTAAGTGTGAAACTAAAAATAGAGTTTAAGTGAAAAACTAAAAACAGAGTTTAACTAGGAGAAGAAAAGCTAAAAATACGAGGCATAACTCCACAATTCTCCACCTTGACTCGTATTTCCACAATGCTTTCTTTGCCAAAGCCCGCCACGGGATTATCTTGAACTATCCATGATATTAACTGAGTCAAAGTTGTATTTAGAAGCTTGAAGTCTTGTAGTCTTTGACTTGTGCACTATCAAATCAAAACTAACCTCGGTCTGAATTCTACAAATGCAATGCTCCATCTTTTCAAAACCTACATCCAAAAGAGAACATCTCTTTTACGAAACAGTCATACATTTTTCCCTCAAACAAGTCGAATTCGACTCCTTAATGGACGAGGGACGTCCTATTTCACCTGTAACACCCCATACCCGTATTCCTTACCGGAACAGAGTATGAGGTATTACTAAATTTTTAAAAAAATTTCGACAGCATTCCTACTTATTTTTGCTTAAACCTCCTGCAAATTTAGAACACATTCCAATATACCAACCAATTTCATTTGTATAAACACACATACATTTTAACTATTAATAAACACTACATTTAAAAGGGAACCATAACATATATTTACATGATGATCCCACATTACATAAATTGTCTATACATGCCATAAAATTTCGGAACACTAGTAGTAAAATACCCCAAATGTGAAGGATAGTGTAGATGATTGTCTGACTTCGTTCCAATTTCCGAGTTGTTGGAAGTCACTATAACCAAGAGAAAAATAAAATCGAGTAAGCATATAGCTTAGTAAGTAAACACATGATAAATAAGTAATTACTCCCATAACTACACCAAAATATAAACTTATTCATGAATAACTTTATTGTTTAGGCAATTTCCAGCAAGCTGTTTTTCTGCGTCATAGTCGCTAATTTATTTTTATCTGGAGCTACAGGGCTCCAAATTGAGTTTCGTAAATTTTCCCTGAAACTAGACTCATATACCATTTCACCATAAAAATTTCAGAATTTTTGACCCAGCCAATTAGTACAGTTTATTCATTAACCTTCCCCTGTTTCACTGCCCAACGGTTCTGACCCTTCCTCACTAAAATTCACTTAACTCTCTGTACAAAATTTGAAAAATGGTTTCGCTTGTTTCTAATAAAAATAGACTCAATAAGGATTCCAGGGATATAAATTTCATGCCATAATTATTTTTTTACAATTTTGGTAATTTTCCAAAGTTAGAACAGGGATCTCGAAATCAATCCAGCCCTGTTTCAGTAAAATTCAGATATCTCCAAAATACAACTCTTTTGCTTATTCTATTTCTTTCATATGGGAATAGATACATTCAACTTCAATTTCATATATTATTCAGCTTCCCATTCATTTTCCACCATTTATGGTGATTTTTTCAAAGTTACCCAATTGCTGTTGTTCAACACAGTTTATAATTAAATCGTTCCTTTTGCGTTTTTGATATTTTCTCCCATCTCATACATGGGTCGATTTAGTATTCAACTCAAAATTTACCCCATAAAATTTTCCACCATATGGCAATATTCACCTTCCACACTTTTTCGTTGAACACTCGGAATGTTAACCGTTATTGGTGGATCCTGCACTTAGCACCACCACTGAATCGGGGAATCAACACTTAGCAACCCCTCGGAGAAATCAGCACATAGCAACCCCCTTTTCATTTCAAAGATATGGTGGATATCGCACTTAGCACCACCAATGAATCGGGGAATCAGCACTTAGCAACCCCTCGGGGAATCAGCACATAGCAACCCCCTTTCACATTTCAAAGATATGGTGGATCACGCACATAGCACCACCCATGAATCGGGGAATCAGCACTTAGCAACCCCTCGGGGGAATCAGCACATAGCAACCCCCTTTCACATTTCAAAGATATGGTGGATCACGCACTCAGCACCACCCATGAATCGGGGAATCAGCACACAGCAACCCCTTTTATATACAACATACTCCGGCTTATTCCGAGTGTTCAACCCATAAACCATATATTGCAACCCTTTATCACCTTTCCCGATTTAACAACATTTTTAGGATATTGCCAAACATTTATTTTAATTCCAAATAAATCTCAACATATATCAAATAATATCAAAATAATACATTAAGTCACGTGTTTACTTACCTCGGTGCAAAATATCGTAATTTTGCACTTTACTCCACTATCTTTTCTTTTCCCGCTTGATATACTCTTCACGTCTTTCTTGATTATGGAGCTTGAAAGCTTAAAACCCTAAATATGGCTTCCCCTTGCTGATTTCGTTCACCATGAAGAAGATGAGCATATTTTGCCATCTTTTTCCCATTTAATTCTATTTAATAACCAAATGACTAAAATGCCCCATTTAAAAAAATCTATTTCACCCATTTCTTATGTCTATTTTTGTCCATCAACTAACTAATGGTCTAATTGCCACATAAAGACCTCCAATTTAAAATTTCATAACAATTAGACACCTCTAAGATGTAGAACTCAACTTTTGCACTATTTACAATTTAGTCCTTTTGACTAAATTGAGTGCCCAAACGTCGAAATTTTCGAACGAAATTTTTATGAAAATTTTCCGTGAAATTGTAGACCATAAAAATATAATAATAACCATATTTTCCCTCGTCGGATTTGTGGTCCCGAAACCACTATTCCGACTAGGCCTAGAATCGGGCTGTTACATCACCAGTCACCCTTATCCTTCCAAAACATAAAGACTGTCAATCTTTTTACCTTTAATTAAAGCAAGAGCCCCACAGGATACCTTAATACCGCTTGACTCGATGTTAATTTTACAACCCTTCGAGTCCAAACTTCCTGAAGACATGAGATTTTTCTTTAAATCAAGTGCATGCCTGACATCTGACAGTGTCCTGATTGTCTTTTCGTGCATATTGATCTAAATAGTACTAATACCAGTTACCTTACTGGGTGAAACATTCCTCATGCACACAACTCCACCTTCAACTGAATTGTATGTGGAGAACCAATTCCTGTTGGGACACATGTGGAAAGAACACCCCGAATCTAGGATCCACTCAGATCTAAGCTCGGAGTTTTCACTTGTTGACACCAACAAGAAGTCATCACTCTTGTCATTGGCTAAATTAGCACCAGCTAAATCTTCCTCATTGCTATCAGCAACCCTTTTATTTTGCAGTTTGTAAAAATCTGCCTTGATGTGACCTAACTTTTTAAAATAGCGACACCTCTTGTCTTGCTTTCTTAATGCTACCAAAACTAAGACTTGCCTATCTAACTTGCTATTCGAACCAAACTCATTGTCAAGTTTATCTTTACTTAACAGATGACCCTTCACATCCTCGAATGAGAGATTCTCTCTGCCATAAATCAGAGTTTCCCTAAACGACTTGTATCAAAGGGGTAAAGAGCATAATAACAACATAGTCTGATCTTCATCATTAACTGAGCTTGAACATTCTTTAAGCTTGAACATTCTTTAAACCATTCATGCGAAATGTGTACAATCGTTGTTTTAACACTAATCGGTTAGCTAAAGACTTTGTCGTGTAAAGGGTTTCTAACTTTTTTCATAAGGTGAATTTCATTTCCATCAAAACCTCCTGCAACACATTATTTGTTAGACATAATTGAATTGTGGATAAAGTCTTTAATCTAATCTATCCCATTCTGATTTACCCATGTTTGCAGGCTTCTTCTCTATAAGGACCTTCTCAAGATCGCCTTAAATCAAAATTGCTGTCATCCAAACTTGCCATAGATTAAAATTTGTGATGCCATCGAACTTATCAATATAAAACCTTGTTGCTACCATCTCTGAACGAGTTGATTGCGGAAATCGAACTAGCTCTAATACCAATTTGTTGGGGATATACTCAGTTTAAGCAACAAACAAGTAAAATGACAAAGATATTTAAAAGATCGAACACAAATATTTTATGTGGAAAAACCCCTCCGAAGAGGATAAAAAACCACGGGAAAAGAGAATTTCACTAAAATGAAAAAAAAACGAAGAGTACAAAAGATAGAGATAAAATAAAACCCTGAAACCCAAAATAAAAATCCACAAAACGTAAACACAAAATTCTTAGAAAGCTTGTAAAAGCTAATACCTAAATGTGTAATGGGTTATTTTTGTTGGGTGGAAAAGGACCTATTTATAGGATAAATTCGTAGGTCAAATAATATTAAAATAATCTACATTAATTAGAGTTTAAGTGTGAAACTAAAAACAGAGTTTAAGTGAGAATCTTACTAATATTGTAGACGATGATAGCTCATATATGTAGAACAATTCATTGAAGCAATATATCTTGATGATTGGATCGGATCATATTAACAAATTAGATCCCTTGAAATAAATAGATTGGATTAAGATTAAATTGAAGACTTATGATATAGGAATGCGCGCGGACCAAGATCGAGTTGCCAAGTCACGGGAAACTCCTACGAAAACCCTAAACAATCAGATCTGAAATAAAACAAAAAAATTAAAAGATTAGAACTTTGAATTTCCAGATCTGAAATAAAATCCCCAAATCAACAAAGAATCAAATTGAGAATAGAAATAAGTGTAAATAAGGGTTCTTGAAACCCTAAAGGAGATTGCAATTCTGTCCAATTGAATACCAAGATAGTTTTCCCCAAATTTCGGCAACCTAATTTCACCCCAAAAGAGTATGGATGAATCAGCAAGAACCCTAGAAATTGGGGATTTTTGGGCCGATTCTTTAAGATAGAAAAAAGGCTGGAAACACAACAAGAACAGCAAATAAATTAGATAAAGATTCGACACAAGCAGAAATAAAGAAAAGAAATTGACAGCAAGCAAATAAAAGGAAAGTCCTAAGAAGCCTTGAAATCCCGAAAGATCTCACAACTCCCTTCAAACGGCTCTAATCTCCCCTCCAAAGAATATCAATGGCAAGAAGAAGGCTGAAGATGGCTCCCACAATCATAAGATTGTTAAAACAACTTCTAAAGAAAACCCAAGAGAGAATTCTTGGAGAAAAACTCAAAGAGAATTCTGCACTTAAACAAATCTGAAATTTTTGATATATTTGAGAAGTGTCTAATAAGGTGGCTGGCCAAGCCTTTATATAGGCTTTTCAAATATTTTCCTAATCTAATTAGAAAACTAAAACTAAAAAAACTCCTAATTATTTTAATTTTAAATGGAAATTTGGCCAAGGGCTTTTAATTGGGCCTTTTGGACTGAATATTTACATAAAAATTTAAACTAAGTATTTAAAAAAATAAAACTTTACAAATTGGGTCACTTTGACAATTTGGCCTGATTTTCAAGTAAGCATGGTTTGTCTTCTTGTTTGGGCTTGGATTGGGCCTTTGTGACTCGTATCAACTTATCTCCAATATTCCTACTTATCCTAAACTTTACTATTATATCGTGAATGTTATTTTATCTGCAACTATTTAGGGGGACTTTATTGTATTTAATCTAATATGTTAGCCAGTTTCGAAGCCTTATATATAGGAGACTTGTTAATGGGTGTTAAAACCATCAAAAATTAATTTCTACTCAATAATATAAATATTTATAGATAGCAATGAGAAGGGTTAAACCCATATAGACTAGTGAAAATTTTATTTCTTTAGTAAAAACAAGTAAAATAAAAAATAAGGAAGTTTAAAATTAAAACTAAAATTAAAACCATGTAAAAAGAAGTCACAAAATAAAGTATAAGAAATTCAATGTAATGAGAACCTAGTTAAAGTGAAATCTCTTGTTTTTTTTTTTGATTCATGGGTTTGATCATCGATATAAAAATAAATTTTATAGTTATTGACAAATCACTAGGAACCAATCACGAAGCGCTTATGATTCAATTTATCAATCACATTATGAACTAGAGAGCTTAATGCTCACCAACAAACACACACAAGCGGTTTCCTTTATATTACATCACATAACCACATAACAATGAATTACATACTTTAGCATGTGCAACCATGCTATTCGTCACAAGTAAAAGAACAATTAAATAATTATGGATTTAAAAATTGACAAAGCAAATATTCCAAAAAATGGAATACAATCCTTATATTCAACAAATCTAAATATTTATAATCAAAACAGAAGATATGTAAATACCAGAAAATAAGGAAAATATTAAGAACAAATTAGATATCTCAAACTTGGAGAACCAAAATTTTAAAATCCTTTTTATTAGAAAATAAGAGTTTAGAAACTCATAGAGAAAAGAAAATGTAAAAATAAAATAAAACTAATGATACATGCACGAATAAGGTGAAATTTATTAAATTCAATTCTCCGAAGAAGCCAATTTTCAATTCTAAAAAATTAGTTGAATTACGATGCATTTTTAGATGGGATCTAAACAGTTCTGGGTCAACGGATTGATGAAAGAGTTGTCTCTTAGCTTTGAAATGTACTTTGAATCACCTGATTTTGAGTTCATGAGCTTAAGTTATGGTCATTTTAGTGAAGACTTCCGAGTGAAAATTTCGCACGGGACTATTATGGGAATTGCAAGTTTTGGACCTTAATTCATATTTAAATCATATTGGATTTTAAGGATTAATTTTTATTATATATAAGCACAATATTAGTTTATTAAGTTTTATATTTTGGTATTTATTTATTTTTAATTTTAGGTTATTTTATGTATTTTAAGTTGTTTAAAAGTTTTATGTTTCTTAGTTGGCTAAAAATGTTTAGTTGGCCAAATTAGAAGTTTAACTAAATTAGGAGTTTTATTATTATTTAAATTTTTAGCCTATATAAATGAACTTTCATTATTCATTAAGAGACAACTTTGATTATTTAGATTAATAAAGGCACTCTTTGGAGTATTTAATTTTGCAAGATTCAATTCTTGTTTTTATTTAGAATATTCTTTTTACATAATCTTGTTTAAGATTTTGGAGGAAGTTCTTCAAACTCTGGATTACCAATAACTTGTTCCTAGAGGGCCGATTAGACCCATTGATTGAGTTAGTCGGGAAATTCTTTCCAAATGGATAAATTAGACATTTATCCATCTACCCATCTCTATTAGTTTGTCTATTTCTTATTCCACCTTTAATTTCAATTTTTTATTCTTTTATTCTTTTTATTTTTGGTTTACTTAATTTCATTGTTGTTTACCCATTTCCTAGGATTCAAGAAAAGATCAATCCAGTCAGTTATACACCCCTGCAACATCCAAATCGTCAGGCCATCTCCTTGTAACACCTCTCACCCGTTTCAGACAACCAGTATGGATGGTAGATACCATCGAAGCATGTACGAGTAAGACATCTTAGATTTATTTAAGGATTGAAAGTTTAAGACAATTTTTATAAAATAATTATGATATTCAAAGTTTTAAAATCATTTAGGATTTATTTGGGGTTAATCGGAGGTGATTGAAAAAAAATGAGTTTCAAAAGGTCAAAACAACTTAAAATAGTATAGTTTTTTAGGCACAACATCATGATATATGGACTTTTGACATTGTGACCAGACTTGCTGAGTAGTGATGTCACGACATCGAAATTCCATAGTCGTAATGTGACTTGCAAATTATGTGCCCAAAGCACTTTAAAATGTTTTCTAGATCTCTTTATTCATGATATATCTATCACATGCTTCAAAATCTCTACAAATCAACAATCTATGCGCAAAAACAACACATAAGCAAATAATGCTTAGTAAGTTCAAATGAAATTCACAATATTTACCTTAATGGAGGTGAGCATACCAAATGCCATAAGAACATAAATATTTACTATAACATTCTCAACCACACCACATAAGGCAAGTTAAGTATAAGAATCTATAATTATGGCAATCAACATAATTAGTATAGCACATATAACATGGTTGTAACACCCCCAACTCGAGTCCGTCGCCGGATTAGAGTTACGAGGCATTACAGATCAAAACCCAACTCAAAATTTTTTTTTATTATAAATTATACTAACTCAACCACGAAATTTCATTCCATATATATATACGTATATATGTAAACACATAACCAATTAAAATCAAACATGCATCATAAATCAAATTACATATACTAACCATGTCTCAAAATTTCAACCATATCATTATCATTTACCTAATCAAAATTTATTATCATTCAAATTCTTAAAACATTACCAAACATATATGATTATATATCAAAATCCAAGCATATATCCAAACATTTATTTGTACACATATTTCATTTCAAGTTACTAACTATACTACATATTACAACATACGTGGTCTACCCTATTTGGACAATTATTATACATCAATTTGAACAAAGATTTATATACCAAACTAGATAGCATTTTCACACCAAAATTTGGACAGCATATATACAAAATTTGACTGCATTTATACATCAAAATTTGACAAGATATACATATATAATTGGACTGCATTTATACATCAAAATTTGACAAGATATACATATATAATTGGACTGCATTTATACATCAAAATTTGACAAGATATACATATATAATTGACTGCATTTGTACATCAAAATTTGACAAGATATACATATATATTTGGACTGCATTTGTACATCAAAATTTGACAAAGATATACATATATAATTGGATTGCATTTATACATCAAAATTTGATAGCATATACATATATAATTGACTGCATTTATACATCAAAATTTGACAAGATATACATATCTAATTGGATTGCATTTGTACATCAAAATTTGACAAGATATACATTCATTTACTCTATCAATAAGCCAAACGTAATTAATCACAAACATTTACAAGCATACTTCAATTTATAAATCATCCCTATATTCACTTAACTACTAAATCCAACTAAATATATATTTCATATATAATACATAACCTAGACACTTAACTTAACATTACTTATCTTAATGAATATAACAACTTAATTACTTCAACCACATAATTACCGAAACACTTGAATGAAATCACCATGCACATATATATATATACATTACCATATAAATACTAACCATAAAATACTAATCCATGATTAAAGTATGCTTAAACCATAATTCAGCCCAAAACCGAACACAAACAAGAAAATTAAGCCATTTTCGCATGGCTTAATATTACATAATCTAAATTCAAGCATTTCAGCTACGCTATACATGCCATAAGATAGAATTCAAAATTTACAAAATACCGAGAGGAGTCGATAGTGTGATAATCTTCTCTGACGATCCTCGAGCTCGTAACCAACTTCCAAAATCTATAAAACGAAGAACAACATACACACAGTAAGCTATTTAAGCTTAGTAAGTCATAAGCAAACATTATTCATTTTAACATTAATATTAAACCAACCAAATCAAATATAAATAAACATTTAACTTTAATAGCTTAATGCACAAATACTCCAATTATTGTATACTTATCAAAATATAATTTAAAAACTACAATAATAAGCCAAACTACCAATCACTTATAAGCCAAACATGCTCACATATTGTTCATATATCAAATAACTTTGTATCATCAATTCAATATACAACTTACCTTAATTTCATAGCATGATATAAATACATACCTGAACACTATTATTGTTTCGATTTCACATTTGGTCTTCACTTAACATTGCCCGTTGAACCGTTTGAAATTAAAAAGGATACACGGATAATTAAAAAGCTAGTACAATGCCAACGTCCTAGACGTGGTCTTACATGTAATCACATACCGATGCCACTGTCCCAGAAAGGGTCTTACACGAAAACACAAGTCGATGCCAACGTCCCAGACGTGGTCTTACACAAAAACACATAACGGAGTCCTATGTCATGACATAAGTATCCTATCTATTCCTAGGGTTTGTACGGGGCTTTTAGGCGTTGATTATCGATCGAATCGAACTCGAAAGAAAATTCCTATCTTAATAATCATTTTCGGCCAAAACATATAATAAATAAATAATTTAATTTATCACTTATCATTTATATATTCTTGAATTTGACAACATTTAAATGCTTATCGACTTACCTCGGATGTCGTCGATTGCTAAATCAGCTACTCGACCACTTTTGTCTTTCCCCGATCCAAATTCGATTTCTCTAATTCTTGATCTAAAAATATTCAAATTAAGCTTATTTAAACACCATTCTATTCAATTTACCCTAAAAACACATGAATGGAAAAATTACAATTTTTCCCCTAAAATTTCACACTTTTTACAATTTAATCCTTTTTGCTCAAAACACAAAATACACAAATTTTGACTACACTCCTTAAGGGCCGAATATTCCTAGTGTCTATACAAGTTCATGCATTTCATTTATTTCACATTATAGTCCTTCAAAAATTTATTTTCTCAATTTAGCCCTAATTACTCAAATTCACCAAAAATTCAAAGACAAAACATGTTAATCTAACAATTATATTTCATATTTCATCAACTAACGTCATGAACCTCAAACATTCATCAATGGAACATTTCAAAATCATCAACAATTCACAAAATTAAGACATGGGTTTTGAAGTATTCAAAGCAACGATCTAAAAAACGTAAAAATTATAAAAAAAAACAAACAAAATTCATACCTCAATCAAGCTTGCAAGTGCCGAATATATTAAAGCTTTTAAACAATCTTCTTTGTTCTTAGTTTCGGCCAAAAGATGGAGAAATAATGCTTTAATTTTAATATATTAAACATACACTAACATTAATAATTAGTTTACTTTATTAACCTTTATATAAATATATATACATATATATATAAGGCTATACTTGTACTTTGCCACCCACTAACTATATTTTGGCCTTATTACATCATAAATCCTCCATTTAATAAAGACAACAACAATTTGGTACCTTTAGATTTAACCCCTAAATTTTCATTTTACGCGATTAAGCCATTTTCTTTAATCAATCTCTCAAACGACAAAATTAAAACACGAAAATTTCACACAATTAAATTCACACATCATAAACACACAAAATAATATAAAAATATTTTTTTCTAATTCGAATTTGTGGTCCTGAAACTACTATTCCGATTAGGGTCAAAATTGGCCGTTACATGGTAAATATGTATTCTTATCATCTCATGGAACACAAGTAAATATGATGGAAACACATTTAAGGACCTTAGCTTTTCTTTAAATTTCACAACACAATTGTCTCATATTTATTTGGCATAATCAAGTACCTATTCGTATAAAGCTTTTCGCCCAATGTAACCTTAGTAAATGGACTTGGACACAAGAGAATCCACAACCATACCAAGAATGTTCATAAGAGCATATAACTACACCACACCAAGGCACATAAGTGCAAAGCCCTAAGACATCAAGTACATCCCTCCACAACACCAATATAGTCTCTAAAGAGACAGTGTGCATCCGATGATCCATAACAAATGCTAAACAATTGAATGACACAATATAGCTCCAACTCCATAATAACCCGTACATAAATACGCATATGACCATAATTGGCATACCAATCGTATCCTAACCTTTCTACCAAGTTTACATGGGCACAAGAACCAAGTGAGCATTTACCATTATGTCCTATTGTGCATAATTAAAACATTCATAAATACTCATGGTTTCCACTTTACAAAAGTCATTTGAATGTTTTATACTTGCAACGCATAACATCATAAATCTAATATACATTCATGTTTTTATGCTACCTTGCCTATCATATCAACATTATTGATTTTTTTATTATATTTCTACATTCAAATAACATATTTAGTAATTCGAATAACTAGCACACACAACAACATGAAACTATAGTAAGTTCTATGAGAACTTACCTTTCCCAAAAGAAATAAAAATAGATGGAGGCTTCACCAAGGCCTTCAATCCACCACATTATCTTTCCCTTTGCTAGAACCATCTCTGGAAACTTCCTTCTCTTTAATTTCATACAAAACAACAATTTTCCCCAATTGTCAAAAGGTTACAATAACATTAAATAACCATTTTAATGGTTCACCAACTCATTTTAAAACTTCTAAACATGTAATGAGATGATAAAGTGCTAAGAAATCATGAATCCTTACCAAAGCTCTTATTTCTCTCTCAAGCTCAACCTTCCATGCTAAAACTCAAACCCTAGATGTGTGGGTGATGAGTCTGGTGGAGAATCTTGCCTCTATTATGGTTTCTAAAAGATGATTTTGTAAGAAAACAAAAAATGTTGGTAGAAGATTAAAGTAAAAATGAGTGGAGATTAAGAAATTTTGAAGAAGAAAGTCTCTTCTTCTTCTTTGTTATGGTCAACTCCTTTTTGTGTTTTAGAATATTTTAACTACAAGCCTTGGTCAAATGGTCAAAGGCTAGTAAATAAGATGTGGTAAAAATGCAATTTAAGGCTCATTTCATGCTCAATTGTTCCAAAAAAAATCTCATCACCATACATCAATATAAATTTTAATATTTAATCATATTTTGATCTAGAATAATCGAAATGCCCTTAGAAGCAAAATTACCATTTTGCCCCACAATTTATATTTTTACCCGATTAGGCTCGAAACTCTAAAAAGGTTTCAATATTCATTCTAATGACATTCCAAAACCTAAAAATATTTAAATATATTAAAACTAAATTTCTATCATCGAATATTCAGATAAAATTATTGAAATAGTTCGGTACAAAACACTAAAAAAATTTAGGGTGTTATACTCCTACTCGAATAAAGAAATTTCTTCACTTGGATTTGTTTTCTTCTTTATGTTTTTCTTTCCTTCCTTAATAAAAACCAATTTCTCACTTTCTTTTCCAATTATTTTCAGGTTCCAAGAGTTCTTGCTTGCTGCCCAAGCCTAGGTTCGATTTAAAGCCTCTCAAGTAAAAAATGGGGCTTTTAAAACTAAAAGCAACTTTAAATTTACCTAGGATTTTGTGGACAATGCCCTCATATAAACTAAGGTAGCTATATCTAATGTTGTAACACCTCTCACCTTCCCTGAGGCATGGTACAAATAGGAGGTGTTATTGGAGCACTAACAATAAAAAAAATCTCAATGTTATTTAAATTTTCAAACCTTAAATAATTTTATAAAATAATTGAACCATGTTTAGGGTGATATGGAGGCCTTTGAAACATGTTGAAAGGTTTTTATGTACCAAACAGACTTGATCATGCCATCAAAGCTTGCTCTGTATGCATAATAATCCGATATGCCGTTCATTGGGCCTAGCTCTGGTATCATTTTCCCCTAGGTGTAGCCTCACATTCAACTTGAAATAGAGAACACAATCTATGTAATTTCATGAGAATTTAATGAGATAAGCACCCATTACCTAAATAATTTTTTATTTCACATCTAGTAATTCAATTTGCCATCTCATTGTTCTTTGTCTTTCAACTTGTCTTTGGCGAGTACCTTATCAAAATGTCATTCTTCATAGCATAGATGTCACCCCTAACTCTAAATTCATGCCTTACTTTTCATATCTTTGATACGTTACTCACGTTTTTCACTCTGTAATTTTGTGATTCCTTAACCATACCTATTCTAGAGACTGATACTGATAAAATATTGTTATTCTTACATACATACTCTAAGCAATCGTTTCTTCGAAATCCATGAATGATTTCGTACTTCGATAGAATATACATTCTTTAATTGCATGATTTGACCCCGTTATGGAGAATACCCCTTTTCTTCTAATAATTATAGACCTATAACCTTCTTCAATTTATCAGACATAGCCCTTACTCAAATTTGTTCTTCAAGTTCAATTAACCCATACTTTGAATTCGCCACATGCTCTGGTGCATTCTAGTTTCTTTGTTCTTGTCTTAAGACCATGCAAGACATGCCATAACATTTCATACAAAACTCGCAATAAAGGAAGCTCATTAGAATATATTACCGAAGGTGTAACATGACAAGCCATGGATGTTTTTCCTGCTAAGATCATTACAACAATCGTTTCTTCAGAGTTCGCAAAGAATACCATTTCTTTCTCTCAGGGTCCACCACAGAGGTGTTTCCTTCAGATGGTTTCCACAAGGGTCATTCATTAGAGGGTGCCACAGAGGCTTTTTTATGATAAATCGCCACAAAAGCTTCTTTTTTCATAGATTGCCACAAAGGCTTCCTTTTCATAGATTACCACCAAGGCTTCATTTTCATAAATTGCCACAAAGGTTTCATTTTTATGACACGTTCACTATAGGGATTCGCCTAGACCCACCTTTCGTGAGGTTTGTCCCTCATTGTCTTAGGTCACGCAGAGAACCCTTTTTAGGTAATCACCTTTCTTTAGTTCTTTTTATATGATGTCATAGCCCAACTATGGTGTTACAAAATATGGTGCTATGGCCATGGGCCTTTCCTTTCAGAGATTGTGTTTTTAGTCCTGATGAACCCCTTTAGACTCCACCGCAGTGAACACACATAGACTCACTTGATCGAATTTTCATGTATTGACACCCTTTTTGACTCATTAGTTAGATTTATCATCATAAATCGACTAGTATACACATCTTAGCACATGTTTCTAGACATACTCATACAACCATACTATAACTTCAGGGTTCATATCACTTACTGAAATGTGTTAGATTTTACACTAACTATTCATGTAGACTCATCAAACACTCATATCACAGCATAATCATCATACCATACTTTCCTAGTTTCAGATTTGTAGTTTGATCACTTTTTAGAGAGACATCTTGAATACACAGAATACATATAAAATCTAGCTTAGTAACTTACCTGACAACCATATATAACATCTTGAACCTTAGATCCAACATAAAAAAAAGGGGATTGCAACAACCACCACCTTTTGAAACAGAAAATCGCCATTTAAACTTATTTCAAATAACCTTGTCATCATCTGTAACCCAAGTAACCCACATAAAAACTCTTACTTCTTCATCTTACGGTTCATTCCTTCTTAAAGGCCTAATCTTTTATAACACATGAAGCCATAAAACTTACCTTGACATAGGGAATCATCCCTATAATCCAAGACTTTATCTTCAACTCAAAGAAATACCCATTTACTTCTTAAGCCTCAAATAATAATACTCTAGAAGAAGAAAGAAGAGAACTCCCTTATCTAATTCTTGAATATCCATTAATATAGTCTAAGTCCCTATTAGAACTTGACAAGTGTCACCTTTTACTATATTGCTTTATCTAAAAGTCCACAACTTCTGAGAAACTTACTTGAGTACCCCTTCATCTTTTAACTATTTCAGTTTACATCCAATTGGTTTGTAACCAGCTTACTTTGCAACATAACTTGCACAATATCACGATTAAAGGTGCACTATCCTTCTAAAGTGAACTCATACTCTCAACACCATTCTATTTGGTCACTATCTTATTCCAATTGACATAGCAGTCTGACATGGCATTTTCATTAACTGAAACACATAATTATATCCGCCCACTCTATATGCCCAAAATGTACCTGGGCGAATACCACTCTGCCAGTCTTAATATCTTAAGGTTATTTGCCAAGCCTTGTACCTGTTAGGAATGGGCGTTACAACTTTTTTCCCCTTAACAAAATTTTGTCCTTGAAATTTTTCATCCCTCTAAGAGCTTCGAACATTTGGATAAAATTGGCTATACATACCAGAAAAAATTTAGCGAAAATAAAAATTCCGTTACACATGCTTCAGTGTTCCCTCTCATTGGCTTACCCCTCAAAATCTTACTAGGAAGATGTCATCAAATTCCTTTACTAGGACGATACAAAATTTTGGAGGTTAAACACTCGAACTCGTATGTGGTACTCATAACCTTTTGACAAATGTCAAGCCTGCATTGAAGAGTTTAAATAACTTTCAAAGTAACTTCTTGAGCACGTTCATTTCTATAAAATAGAGGATTTAGCCTTTCTTTAAACACTTTTGTTAAACTCTTCAGATTTTCTAACGTTTCTTTTTCCTCTTTCTGCCTTTATCTTCTCCAATTCCAAACTCCTTTAAGGTAATCCTATCTCCTTTTCTTTTCCATACTTGTTTTACTTTCATACAAGAATGTCGAGAATGAATGCTCGTGGAAGAGGACATAACCAAAGTAGTCAAAATCAACCTCTAAAAAATTCACCATTTTCGGTGTAACGTCCCAAACTCGTCCCCTGTGAAGGGTCCAAGATTTGTACGTTACAACCAAAAGAAAATCTCTTCTTTTCAGAGACTCATTCGGTAGAGACTCGAGTTTTAACTATTCAACTAGGTATACGTAAGGTAATAATATTAAACACTAACAGTTAGTGATATCATATTATAAAAGTTTCTCCAAAAACAAAAACTAAAGAACACTACGATTGAGTGCATATAAGAGTTCAATTACAAAAAAATAGTTCTTTGAAAATAATAAATTGGTGAACTCATCCCCCTTCATGTCTATCATGCATAGTACCAAACATTAGAGTTCTTACAGCAAATGATGTTCTTTGACGAAATGCTTAAAGCCTTCCTACTTCTTGGGTGGTCCTGATAAGGAAAGGTAAACAAAGTATGTTAATAAAGCTTAGTGAGTTCTAGAGTAAACACTAGGATAACTATATGTTAGGAAAGCGAATAAACATTTCCTCCTCAGTGGTAAACACAGTTCACCCCTGGCGAAGACTAAACTTGCACAAATTCATGATAGATTAAGCTTTTTGGCGTATACACTACACCCATACATTCATCTAGACAACCTTTTTTGTGTTAGCCAAAATCGTGGTTCGTGTTCAAAGATTAATAATTCCTTTTATTTCATTTTCCATGCTCACCAGCCTGGTTTTCAATGTACCTGCCTTACCAGAGACTACATAACCATTATTCATGTACCACGATCTGCCAATTCAATTCACTTTACATCGAAGGCAACACTATGAATTCATCACAGAGTCACGTTTCATGTACCGTGATCTGCCAATTCGATAGATATTTCATCAAAGGAACTGTCAAGAATCCTTTTCTTTATTTTGACCATATGGTTCCTTTTCCAAAGTGAAAGGGGTAATGACACAAAACAAAGTAAGGTTCTTCATCACTTTCACAAACAAGCAAAACTAGACTTTTCATTGGACAGGTGAGCTTACCTTAAACCAGACATGAACAAAATCACAATACACACACATGGGGTATAAATGAACTCACCAAAAAAATAAAACAAGACTTAGACCACAAGTCCCTTGCCTTTGTCTCGAGAGCTTTCAGGAGTTTCTTGAGCTATGACATAAATAATTAACTTACCAGATTATGTCTTTAAAAAAAGCTAAGTTTTCAGGATAACTAAGTCATGAAACCCATACTATGGAAGTTTTCTCCCCTCTTTCCTTTTAAACTGATCCTAGAGCATGAAACCCTAAGGCCCCATAAATAACCATGATAATAGCTTAAGGTTCGTCGATGTTTACCAGGTATCAAACGTTGATGGAGTTTGCTGAATACAACAAATCCAAAACCTTCAAGCCAACCTTAACTCTATAGCTTTTCTAGAGTGGTGTAGAGAGAATTTAGAGAAAAAATTGTTTGCCAAAGAAAGCATAAGGCTTGGTTAAGAAGGCAATACTGGCTTTATGTAGGCATGCACGAGAGGAAAACTTAGTGGGCAAGTTCATTCTCCTCACTACCCCTCATTCGACAACCGTGACTAGTAACTTTCTCTCTTTTCTTAAATGTTTGTCCTTTCAATATCAAATATCTCGTCTCATTATATATTAAAGTGTGAAATCTAACTCTCGTTTTAAGTGAAGTTTAATATTACTATTTAATTAAAATTTTATGTAATTAATTAATGTGTGAGTACCTTAAGTACTCGTGTGGAGTTGAAAAACTCAATCAAAAGGAAATAAAGTAAGTGACCTCAACTATTAAATGTTGTGAAAAATTCGTGAGCTGTGATATGTGATGCGTGAAATGTTGATCTCAACTCTATTTTATGTGATTTATGGCTAGATTAATATGCGATGATCTAAAATGTGATATTTGTATGTATATAATAATATCCATGTGTTAACACAACTTATGTATGTTAAAGCATGCTAAAGTGAAAATATGTGATATGTGAAAATATGAGCATGATACATGTATATGTGAAAATTGAGATACATGAGTATGAGCATGAAAATGTGAAAATTGTGATAAGTGATAAATATGTGTTAAAATGGCCATATCACATGCATGAGCTGGGTTTATGAGAGGAAGCTATGTGGCAATTTAACTGTAATTATGTGGTTGTTATCGGCAATTATGTGGTGGCTTGTCCATGATGTGCTATGTGACTGTTCGGCATCTATGTAGTGGCTTATCCACAAATTGGTTTGTTATTGGATGGACGAGTTTTGAGGAACTCGCTATTGGTGTGCAGCGAAGATGGGTAGAAAATCTTATAATTGTTCACTGTTCATAACCATGCCATGTTTTGATTCAATAAATGCAATAATATGTGAATTCTTTGAAAGATACGTTGTTATATTTTGATGTGTTATGTTACGTGTTAAAATAAGTGTATGTATTGATCTCACACTAAGTCTTTTAAAGCTCACCATGATTTTCGTGTCTCTCAGGTAATTCTCATACTTAAGGCTCAGATTTGGATCTTTGGAGAGGCTCTCGATATAATATGTTTTAGTGGTTATGGATTTTGGAAATGGTTTGGTGTTTATATGGACTTTTTGAACTTCTTTTGGACTTGTACTATGGACTTTAAATTGGGTTTGTTTAAATGGTTTTGGGACTTTAAATTTTACATTATGTATTGTGGTATGGGCACTATTCTGATATAATAATGTTTTATGCATGAATTATTTTTATGTGGTTTCTAAATGATCAAAGAAATATTTTAGTAATTATTAGCCATTGCAAATATGTGTATTAAAAACTAAGTTACATTTTAAAGAATTTTTAAATATAAAGGAACACATAACTCTATAATGAGAAGTACAAGATGTTTTAAAAAATCAAATGTTTTCAAAAGGTAAGTGAATTTTCTTTTTAAAAAAATCATTTTGGCCATCTTCAAGGCCCATGTAATTGATCAAATTAGGCCATAGCGTCCAAGCCCGATTTTAGGTGTTACATACCCCTTTCCAAAAATTGAAGACTTATTTGATCAATTAAATGGAGTTGTGGTGTTCTCCAAGATTGGCTTGAGGCTCGAATACTATTAGATAAAAATTAGGAACGATGATATACCTTAGAGGACATTTAGATCAAGATTTGGGGACTATGAGTTCTTAGTATTGCCATTGGGATTAACCAATGCACTTGCAGTGTTAATAGATATAATGAACAAAGTATTTCATGCATACTTAGACCAGTTCGCAGTGGTCTTCATCGATGATATATTGGTCTATTCTAAGAATGAGTCAGGTCATAAAGAACACTTAAGAATTATATTAAGGACATTATGCGAGCATCAGTTGTATGCCAAGTTTAGTAAGTGTGACTTTTGGTTAAAAGAAGTGAACTTCCTAGGTCACGTGATTTTGGCGGAAGGTATCAAGGTGGATCTCACCAAGGTAAAGACAATCCTTGAATGTAACCTATCTAAGATGTTATGGAGGTTCGTAGTTTCCTAGTATTTGCTGGGTAATATAGGAGATTTGTGAAAGGATTCTCTGTTATAGGCTCACCCCTCACCAAACTATTGAAGAAAAAGGATAATTTTTTTGGACTAATGAGTGTCAGTAAAGCTTTGAAAAGTTAAAGGTGGTCCTAATTGATACTCCAGTGCTGGCTCAGCCCGAGCCTGGCGTCGAGTATACAATATATACAGATGCATGCTTGAATGGGTTAGTATGTGTCCTTATGCAACACGGAAGTGTTATAGCATATGCTTCGTGCCAATTAAAAGCACATGAAAGGAACTACCCCACGCATGATCTGGAGTTGATAGTTATAGTTTTTGCACTAAAGCTCTAGAGACATTATCTTTATAGAGAAATGTGCCACATGTTTTCTGATCACAAAAGTCTCAAGTACCTAATGACCCAAATGGAATTAAATATACGACAAAGGAGACGGCTGAAACTGTTAAAAGATTATGACTTGATCATCGAGTATCATGAAGGAAAGGCGAATGTGGCGGAAGATGCCTTGAGCAAGAAAATTATGGCGGCCTTGTTTTCTCTACGAGCTAAAGTGACAATGGTTGATAATGGAGCATTAATGGTGGAGTTGGTGGTGAAGCCAACCCATCTCTCACAAATACTAGAGGAATAAAGAAATGATGTCCATTGTGAAAGATACAGGCAAAAGATGTCATCAAGTAAATCAACTCACTTCAGTGTGGGTAAAGATGGTGAGCTCAGATTCACAGGAAAAATATTTATATCGACGAAAAATTGTTTGAGAAAGGAATTATTGATGGAAGCTCATCAATGGCCTTTTTTGTTTCACCCTGGTGGCATTAAAATGTAAAGAAATTTGAAAGACTCTTCTTGGTCGCTTGATATGAAGAAGGAAATCTCAGAATATTTTTCTACATGTCTAACATGCCAAAGAGTAAAGGCGGAGCATCAAGTCCGTTTAGGTAAGTTGTACCCTTTGGAAATCCCCGAGTGGAAATGGGATAGGATCACTTTGGATTTGTTTCTAGATTACCTTCGAGTCCCATCAAGAAGAATCCTGTTTGGGTGGTAGTAGATCGACTCGTAAAGTTAACGCAATTCCTGCTTGTGAACATTACATATTTTTTATAAAAGCTCTCTGAATTATATATCGCTGAAGTGGTACGCCTCCATGGAGTGCCATCAATCTATGTGTCTGATAGAGATCTAAGGTTTATGTCGAGATTCTGACAACAATTACAGCAATCATTAGGGACCAAACTAAGATTTAGCACTGCATTCCATCCTTAGGTTAACGACCAATCAGAAAGAGTGATTCAAGTAGTAGAAGACACAATGCACTGTTGTGTAATTGATTTTGGGACAAACCGTTAATAAAGAAGTAAAAGAAGAATTGCAGGAAGATGGCTTTTGCTTATCCCGCCCCACAGCTTCGGCGTCGCAATCTAATGGTGGCCACGAGGAACTCCTTCTTCTTCTCACTTGCGATTCTGCCTTGTTCTCATCCGTTATCCTTTACTCCCATCCAAGGATCTTTGTTTTCAATTGTCTTCTCCTCCTTTAGGCTAGACCCATTATCCTATGATATTTTTCCTTTTTTTTAGGCTAATTTTTTGGTACACGTACATTAGGGTTGATAACGGTTAAGTGTTGATTCGATCTCTTTCTAACATTTTCATGACATCCGTGTTGACAAATTGTCCAACCTTTTGCCACGAAAAACCTTAACTCCTTTACTTCTTTTCCTCATTCTCCACCTGCCACTCAACAAACAAATCCTTCCCACAAACAATTAGAAGTAACATGTAATAACATTTAAGCACAATCCAAGCCTTTTAATGTAATTTCCTAAAAACGCTAATAGAAAATCCTAAAATGCAACTAAGCTTACTTAAGTACAAGTAATTACCTAAGTCTAAAGGCATCAAATATAACTCTTTTCAAGAGTTATAATAAGAAACCGTAAGCTGGTGTGTTGGGTATATGACTTCTGCAGTATGTAGCGTCATTGACAATAGTGGAATTCATAGCCCAAGGCATGGGTAAATGATATCCTGTCATTGGCATTACATGCTTGATGAAAAGAAAATGTGGCCATGGGTCGTTCATCTTTGTGATGAATGAACTTATTACTATTTTATAGTAATTGAATTTTTGTGAAAGAAGATATAATTCTTACCATGAGATAAAATAAAATAATATTGGGGGAACAAATTTCTTCTAAAGAGATTAAAGGTATCTTATGAAGGTAACACACTTATGACAAGGTAATTAGATGAACACTGATTCAATTGCTTTTGTATGGGTATGTCATTGGGGAGAGATCAACCATGATACTATAGTAGAATAACTTCGTGACTAAATGAGTTTATAGTTAATAGGTGAAAAGCTAAAACTTAATTATAAATCATTTTAGCCCTAATCACATATATTCAATCAATCCCTCCACTAGCTCGTTGAAACTAGAAATAAATTTCATGTTGAATCAAACAAACATAAATGGATAGAAATGGTAAAATGGAGAAATGAGAAACATTTGGAAATGAATGTTTTTTCTCCAAAATGAAAATGAAAATGACCTGGAATTGAAATTTTGGTTTTCGAATTAAATGAAGTTCAAAAATGGAAATAAATAATTTGGTCATTGTAAATTCGTTGAATGTAGAAATATTACATATATTTTCTCATAGATTCTTTTACGATAAAGTCATCATGATTTTAATAGAAATAGAATTGGGTTGGAAAATTAATTAATTTGAATTAATTCGAGATGTTTATTTTGGGAAATAGAAAAAAATATCGGGTTGGATCAAATTATAAAGTACTGGGTTAAAAGTCGAAGAAGTACTTATAATTTGACTTGATATGGGAGAGGCTCAAAAGCCTTTCATGTTGAAAGAGAGGGAGGACAAACCCCAGTTTATTTAACTAGAGTTGTTGCCCCCTATTCTTCTAGTTAGACTAGGAGTTCGTTTTTTTATTTGAAATAGACTTCTATAATTCAACAAGGGTTTTACCTCTTCTCCCTATAAAGTGATGGAAATAGTAAGGCTAAATAGAATACAACCTTAAGATATTGTTACTCTTCCCAAAAATAGTGAGAGTTTTTTCTCTAAGTACTAAATCTATTTTCTGGAATAACAATTCTACCAGTTTCTATTGAGAAGAGATTTTGCTTTCACACTAAAAGTAAATAAAAATATTTTTGGTTTTGAGTTTGATTCAAATCATTCGAGCCCACACTCGAAGGGTTTTGTGATATAAGAATAATATAGCAAGTCATTTGAAGACAAGGGCCCGTTTAGCCAAAAAACACATGTGCGATTTTGGTAAAGAGTTTATTTCTATAAATATCACAAATTGGCTCAATTTTTAAAATTTTTATTTTCCATTGTACAAGAAATCATTTTCAAATTAGATTTTTTCCAATATAACTATAGAGGTAAGATTATGACTTGTTCCATGAATTGATTTGTAAATGATATTAAATATTGGGAATTTGGATTGAACTAAATATGGTATAAAAGAGTGTGATATTATTGATATATGAAATATGATATTTGATATGAATTATGCTATATGATATCGGGTATATGTATATATATGAATTGATGATGAAATGTGGTGAATTGAGTTGAAGTGATTATGGTATGAAACTTTGGTAGATTGAGATTTGAATTGAGACGAGAACAATCGTAAACAAGTAAAATATGAGCTTGATAATGCCATGTAATACGAATTGGTGAAATGAATTGTGATTATGATATGTAAACATGTAAATGATATGTAATTGGAACATTGATTACCCTATTAGTTGTTCAGGCAGAGTTGGATATAGTTGGCATGCCATAGGTTCAAGTACAATGATTAAGAACCATCATTTCCAAGCAACCTGGGTGGTATAATGTATATATTCTGATAGTCATCATTTCTAGACAACCCGGGATGACAGAGTATACAGATTATGGAAGCCATCATTCCCGAGCAACCCAGGGCTATCACACTCCAAAATAGGGCCTAGGAGTTTTAAGGGTATTAGGAATTTTAGCCTTCGAGTGTTTGAAATTCTGTGACATGGCATATCTGTAATGTTTTCAATTATGATTTTTAGAAAATTAACTGAATTCCTAAAAATGAGTTTTAAATACCTTTAATTTTAGAAAAAGGACTGGCTTTTAAAAGTGTCAAAATTATGAGTTTTTGTGAAGCAATTAGACCAAAATTTCAAAATCAACATAAAAACCCACTTCAATAGCTTTGTTTCACGTTAAGTTTTACTCCTCACTTGCTTGTGCCGTTTTTACTCTCCTTTTGCTCTTCTAATTCCTTTTGACCTTCAATTCCTAATTACCTTTGAATTCCAACCCCTTTGAACCTTAAATCTCCATAAAAACCAAGAAAATCACCCAAACTTCACCATTTTCATCATTTTTTTCCAAAACGTGAGTTTTTCGAATTTGTGTCAAAACTCATTTTTCTTCCACCGAAGGTAACCATTTGACTTTCTATATGTTTTAATGATATGTAGTCCCTTAAACTAAATTTTTAGCCATTGAAATGCATGTTTTAAATAAAAGCCAAAAATCGGGTCTTTAATGGTGAATTTCGGGTTTGTGGATAAAAAAATGAATTTAAAGTAGTTTTCTACTTGTTTTAACATGATTAGAAGCTTTTTAAAGCAACTTTGAAGTATCGTCAATGATTTCTCGAGTTTTAATGAATTTTCATTGTAATGGCCAAAACTTGTCAAAAACTTTTGATACCTTAAAAATTGTAGTTTTGTGTAGTTTAAAGGGTGGGAGTTAGTCGTAGTTGAATATGTAGATAAATGGAATTTGTTTCATGTGAAAAGATTAAGCGTATACTGAGTTCTTCAAAATTTAAGTTTTTTGTGCTTAAGGTTTTGGATAGAAAAGATTGTAGCTTAGACTTGTGTTTGTGGTTGTTTGAGGTGAGTTATTGACTGAATATGTGTGGTTTGTCTTGTTGAAGTGCTGAAGTCGATAGGACCTTCAACAAGTAGAGATAACGGCAAAGGGAAGCTTGTCTAAGCTTTTGATTTTTGGCAAAAATGAATATTTCGGTGAGTGTTTGGATTAGCTGCTTGTAAGCGATTTGTTATTTGGGAATTTAGAGGTAGCCTAAACCCCTTCTCTAAATTTTGCATGTAAGTGTTCTTTTACCTATGCTAAATATGTGATAAATATGTTTGTGAATTGTGATAAAGAGAATTATGATGTGACAAAATATGAAGATGTTTGTGATAACTGTTGTGACAGTAAATATGAGGATATGTTATTCATGTCATGTGACAATGTGTATAATATTCTAATGGTATGGTTATGTAGAGAATATGTATGAATAATCGGTAAAGTAATATTTGATGATAGTATGTATATTTTGGCCTTGTGACTTAATGAGACCGTTGGATATAGTTGACATCCCATAGGATTGTGAGTACTCACTTATATGTGTTGTGATATTTGGGGCGTTGAAGCCCAGGGACAATTTTTGGAAAGATAAGGGAATGCGAGCTAAGCTTTATTCACTGGGATATGTGTGTTTGGTGAGTTGGAGAATGTTAGCTAGAAGCTACACTTATGGGATATGTTTGAATCTACAAGTCTATGTGTGGTGTGTTGGAGATCGTGTATCTCATGAGTGATGATAGAACACACTTTTATGTTTCATAGCTAAGGTGTCAAATTATCTTAAAAAGTTTATATATGTGTAATGTGATGTATGCCTAAAGTAGTATGTGTTGCTATGCAAATTATTATAAACTGCGTTTAAATGGGATTATATGTGACTATATGTGATTAATATGTATCATAATATATGCCTAAATATTCATCTATAAATGTGTAAAAGGGATACATGAAAGATGATTAAATATGTAAATTATGGCACTAAGTTAAAGATGTTTTTGGAAAAATGCCATCAATTGATTGGTTGATGCATGACAGCTTGTTCGCGTAGCGTTGTTCTGAGCATTCACTGAGCTTGTTAAGCTCACCCACTCCTTTTTAACCATTGCAGATAAGTAGTGCCGGTGTGAGCGGTGTGACCTTCAAGGGAGTGATCCAAGCTGATTGTTTAGCTTCTATTAGTAGGTGTTCTATGCTTATTTATGTTTGGGGAATAAAGGCAATGTGATAGGCCAATGTGGTAGATTTTATATCGATTTATTATGATGTATTGGGGATTATTTGTATATTGCGTATGCTTGGGAAGCTTGTGAACTTGGATATGGTGTTTGGTTTATTGTTTAGACATTTTTATGCATATGTGACTAGGTGAATGAAACATGATGTTTAGGGACTAAGTTTGAACGATTTAAATGCTCTTATATGCTGGATTTTTGTAACCTGAAGCAGAGGTATCAATATTAAGGCTTTTAGAATGATACCTTTATATTTTCGAAAGTGCAGGGAGTCAGAATATCAATTTGGTATCAATACCTTGGCCCGAGTATCCATAATCGTGGTGTAATTATCGATACATTGCGAAAGGTACCAATATTTTCTGATGTTTTAAAATTTGACGAGAAATAGAATGCTAGTTTGGTATTGATTTTCTAGGTGATATTGATACCACTTAAAGGAAATATCGATACTTTAGAGGCGGTATCGAAACCTACTTAACATTTTTGGGAAAATTTGCTAAGTGGTCCCAATGCCTGAGATATGTACATTTTATGTTTGTTTGTCGTATGTTGGTATGATTAAATGCTAAATTAAGTTTCCATGACTTGATATTCTGATAAATGCTAGAATGATTAAAGTAAAATGAAACTGCATGTATTTCAACTCTAATAATTACAAGGAAATCGATGTGAGGCGATGGTTTGGCATCTTGATATTTGGCTTGGCGTTCATGCCAGGTATGGAGTGTTATAGGGGCGATCGTATGTACATGTTGTAGTATTCATCATTGTAACGCCCTCTGCCCAACCCAATCAGTCAGATCCGAGTATTGTATGCTACCTCCTAAAACAGATGTAACTTAGACACATCTATTCGTCTATGTACTAGACAAGCAATGACTTAATAAAAATTTCTAGTTTTGTTTACCAAATATCCTTGTGTATATTATTAGGATTTACTCTATGTACAAAGTTTTTTCATCTTTACATTTTAAATAAAGCAACTATCATTTTTGCCTTACTGTTATCAAGTATACAAATAGAGTGTTACATCTTATGCACAGACTTAAACTTCGCCATAAGACTTCTCGTATAAACTCGCGTGTTATTATTATTTCTAACTAATCATATAACTCTTAAATTTTCCTTGGGCATACACTTTTACTCTGCCACAATCTTTCTCTTCTTTGTATGCATATCAGCATGAACCACCACTCTACTGGCGTGGTCTTGGCATCGTCTCTCGTCTCCCATCTTTCTAACAAATCCTACAATCAGATGTATCCATAATATGTTCATAAGAACATAGTGAGGCATTATCATACATTTATTCATCATTTCATATAAAATATAAACATTGTACTTTAATCTATGGAACTAGACAGATACTTATCAAGCTCAACAGGAACATGTGTTAAATCTATACATACATTGTACACCATATTGTTTAAACATTCTTACCTCAGTTAGTATCGTTCGACTTACTTACGATTTTTTACTAGCAACTTACTTTCCATTTCATCTTCCTACTGGTGGTCAAGGTAAATTTCGCTTGCTTATCATCATATTGCATTTCTTGCCAATCTTTCATTATCGCAAGCTCATTAGCTGAACTGTCATTCAGATTTCACCAATTTGGCGTTGCCTTTGAATCATTGTCCTGAGGTCATTTCACAGACTCTGCCACTAAGGTTTATTCTTGACTTTAGATGTCTCCGGAAGCTTTACACACTTACTTGATCGATAGAAAGCCAGAAATGTGTCCACTTGACTTAGATTTCCATAGAGGCGTCCATACATCATTAGATGGTCATAAAGGCGTCTAGATTCATACAATAGACTTTACCATGAAGGCCCTTTTAACAAAATCAGCCGCGAAGGCTCTTTTTGACGATTTCGCTACAAAAGCTTCAACATATAATAGGTTTTGCCACTAGGGCTCACATAAAGCAAAGAACAGCAAAAAGGCTTCCACATATAATAGATTCCACAATTAGGGCTCACATATAACAAATTCAGCCACAAAGGCATCACTTTTAGGTAATAGTGTTTTTGATGATAGAGATTTGCCTAAACTCATCGCCATGAGGTTTCCCCCTCATCGTCTGGTACTCACCCAACCATTCTCTTCATTTCCACATGATGTCATAGTCCTAGGCTAGGTCTTACACAATGTGGTCTTCTTTTCGTGGCCATGGACTTCCATATTAGAATTCGTGTTTACTGTTGGAAACACAAAATATATAGACTTTTTCAGCACCTTCTGAGCACTAATTCATGCAGTTTCTAAGTAATTTATGTCAAATTTTATAATTTTATTATATAATAATTAATTTAACCTTATTTTATAAAACATTTTGAATTTTAATTATTTTTATAATAATTTCGCATAAATTGGGTTAATTTTGGCAGTTTTGCATAAAGGGTGAAAAATTAGCTCGGTAGTCACCTTGTAAGAATTCGTTTACGAGGAACCTTGAGAGCACAATATGATAAATTAAAAGTCATGGAGGACTTAAAGTTTTAGGACTTCCTCGAATTAATTGGTCTGATTTATTTTTTATTGAGAAAAGCGGGCAGCTTGAAGTAGATGAAATGACCCGAATTGAGCAAGTAAAGAGGGAGGATGGATAATCCCAGAAAACCAATCCAAACCATCCCATATTTCTGACCCAGTCAAATTATTTTGGATGATTTTAACACTTGCAAATTAGCCCTTGAACGTTTCCTAAATGCCATTCAAACCCCTCCCCTTTTCAAGCATTCTATTTTTAGCCACAAGCTAAAAATAAGTTAAAAATAACAAATGTAAGTCAACCACTCCTTCCACCTAGCATGGAAAGACATGGGAAGCGGGATTGGATACTATTTTTAGCTAATTTAGTTGTCATCTCCCACTATAAAAATCCTCCTTCACTTCCTCATTTTTCGTCTCTCACTTCACACATCTCACACACACACATTTTCTCTCATCTTTCTTTTTCTTTTCCCTTCTAGTTGCTTTCCAAATTATTTCTTCCCTTGCCGATTTGTCCTCTTGTAAAAGAGCTAGCACGCTGCTTGGAGTAGCAGCAATAAAGTGTTCGTGAGGACCTTGGATCAATAGAACGAGCAGAGAAGAAAGGAGCGCCACTAGTCTAGCTTTGGAAGATCACTAAGATTTGTTTTTCTAGTTCCCTTCTCTTAATATTTTTAGTTTATGTTGTGATCATGATTATGAGTATTTGTTGTTGATGTTCTTGCATTAATTAAAATGACTTAAATTTCATTTGTGTTTGATTAATTGCATTTTGTTCACTTAAATATTAAAAAATGTGTTTGTGTTGTTATTAGACCTTGGTAAATTGTTCAATTAAATAAAATCATGCCTATGTTATGCTTGCATTTTAATTGTAAGGTAAAAATTGAATTTATTATTAAATGGATTGAAATTATAATTAATTGGCACACTGTTTTATTGGTGCATGTTTAATCTTCTATGGTAGTTAAGGGTTAAATTAGCGGTGGTATTAAACAATACTTTTGTCTTGCATAACTTGTAAGATTATTGGGATTAAAATGTTTCAATATAAAAATATATTGCTAGTTCACTTTATCTTATACTTGCTTATGAAAATTTGATTAATTATTTGAATTGACATAGAAATATGTTTAAGAGATTAATGGATTTAACAAGTGAGTATGTGCATTATTTAACAGGATACCAAGTTGTCGTGAAATTATTTGTAACAACATGAACATAGTTTTAATTATTCTAAGTTAAAGAATGAAATTGATCTAACGCATTTATGTCTATTGATTAAACCTTATCTTTTAGAAATCGGGCTTTGGAATTTTGTTTTCCTAGTTATCACTTAGTTAAATTAGTTTTATTTTTATATCACCTTTTCAAAACAACATATTTTTCATCACCAAATTGTTTCATTTTACATTTCATAAATATTCAATTGCATAGTCCCTATGGGTACAATAACTCGACATTACTTGTCAATTTATTACTTGTTAATGATTGTGTACACTTGCACATTTTTGTCGTTCCAACTGTCCCAATGGACTCATATGCAAGAAGACTCAACATGCAGACTTATGCAACTCATGCAACTTATGCACAGACTCCTCATGCTTTCAGACATTTTTATGCATGTACGTACTTACTTATAGTGGATAGAAACATACTTTCAGGTGCAATCTTTACATTTACACTTTCTTCTGTGGAGTAGAAACATATCATCAGGCTCATGCCTTCTTTACACTTTCATCGTCCACACATTACTTTTTCTTAACAGAGGCGCATTTTCATTTAGGCATCAAACCACACATGCAAGCTTTTCAGATACACATTTTCACATAATCAACATATCACACATGCATAGCTTTCATTTTGTTCCACAAATTATTCTTTTAACACAGAATAAATAAACATATTAACATACATGCAACGGATAGAAACGAGTTCAAAGGGTACTCATAGAACCCTCATGATATCCTCACTTTTTCTTCACAAAAACTCACAAAGAGATCATGAAGTTCTCACTTTCAGCAGCTTTAAACATCAGATCTAGGCTTTCTTCGAGTAGATCGACAACCTCTAAATGTTAAACCATAGAAAACTCATCAAGATCTTTCCATCTAGTTCATTTCCGTTCTTACTTGAACACCAGAACTATACTACAAAGCTTTACTATTTTCGTTACTAAGCTAAACAGATCAGCTCTCGTGGTAGTATGTTATGAAACTTACCTTAATAGGGGCATCTTAGAGCTACCCTCTCATTCCAAGCTCATCCTAAAGGATGAGAGGATTTTTCCCCTCAGCTTATCTTTGTATAGACGGGGAATACTTCATGGGGAGGAAGGGAACAATCCTTTTCACTTACCCGGTCAAGTAAATATTTCCTTTATTCCAGTGGATGTTCAACACGTGTGTTAAGCCATGTGATTTACCATGTAGATGCACGACAACTATAAAGCAACATGTACGGGCATAATAACGTATACATAGCTTATGCTTGGGTCTTAGCCTATCCTTCGTTAGGGCATAGCTGAAAGCTTTACTGATCACGTGTTGGTGCATCACGCCTTCTTGGTGGCGAATCTATTACTGGAGCCCACTATGTGCTTTACTAGGCGTCCTTTCCTAATAATGTCTCACATCAGATTTTGTTATATACTGCGCCCGCATATACATCAAAAGTCTTAGTGGGGCAGATAACATTTTACTTTCCTATAGACTATAGGGCTCGCCATTCCTCAAGCCTTACACTTAACCTAGATGAGCTTACCTATCTTCCTTTGGTCTTGCTCTCTTGAGGAAAGAGATAAGATATCTTTCTTGTCTTATACGTTTGACTTGTCCATGAACTTTATTGCGACTCAACAAACGTCACATCAGTCATTTGGTGGTCTTATCCAAATCTTCTCAATTCCAGGAATACTAATCAAGTGATTTCCTTTGATTCTTAACTATTTAGTTCATATTAAGTTAAGCTTTAACTATTCTTTCCTTATAACTTAACTGACTCAAGGTGTAACAGTCTGTTTTCCAAGGGGTTGAAAACAGTGGTTTTGGGACCTCTAATTCGATGAGGGAGTTCGTAAATATTTACGAATCAAAAATGGTAAAATATAGAATTTTGATCTGATAAATTTTAACTTATTGATCAAATAGTAAAAATAAGTGGTTTGTCTCTAAAGTGAAATGGTTTTAGAAAATGAGGTATCTAGACCTCGTTTTTATAAACCGAGCCTATAAATAATTTTATTCAATATTTATGGAGTGATTATATAGGTGTATTAAAATTTGGCTAGGTAATTTTGACGTTTAGATAGTTAATTAATTAAAAGGACTAAATCGTAAAAGGTACAAAAGTTAGTTTCTATTATTTATAAGTACTAAGTGGCTAGAGAAATTAAAATTTATGGATCAAAATGGTAAATATACCATGTAATTATATGTATTGGACGGTGATGGGTGTTTTGTTGTGAAATTTGAACGTTTTAAATAAGGGAAATAAGGTAATTAGATAATTAAAACATAAACAACTAAAATAGACAATGCTATCATCTTTCTTTCTTGTGATTATCGAAATTGGGGGGAGAAAAAAGCCATGAAAGTAGCTTGACGCATTCGATCATTTAAGTTCTTGCATGTAAGCTCGTTTTTAACTTGTTTCTTGTAAATTTTATGTTTTTGAAATCGTTGTAGCTTTAACTATATAGCTCAGGGACTAATTTGTGAAGTTGTTAAAGATTAGAAGATTGACCATTGTTGTTTGTGAAGCATTTTTATTGCAAATTTTTTGGTTGGAAGTTTGATAGGGAATTTGAGCTAGTTTGTAAAGCAATTTGTATAGTATTTAAGTTACATGATTTAATTAAAAGGATGTGAAATTTGGAAGGGTTTTATTGAAAAATTTCAGAATTTAAAGGCTTCTATTACATGGTTAAAGGTTTGGTAACAATCAGGATTATTAATTAATTGTAAAAATAGGCTCGTTTTAATATTAAGCACTAAATTGAATAAAGTGTAAAAGTTTGGGGTAGCTGTGAAAAATTGTAAATAGAAAGGAATACGTATTTAATTGAATGATATATGAAATGGAGGCTAATAATTGAGATAAATTATATTATAGATCAAGAACAAGTAGATAATCGAGGAAAAGGGAAAGTTATTGAATGGTCCCTGAACTTTTGCCATTACTACAGTTTAACCCTGGTAAGTTCATACGGTTTAATTTAGTATAATTTGTAATATTTTAATGACATGTGATTTATGATGTATTGAATAATTATATATTTAATGAAATAATTATAAAAGTGATTCAATGTGAGAAATGTAATTGAATTGTAAATTATTATGCAGTTTTGTATATCGAGCCCGGATGAACTAAGGATAGGATACAATTGGCGTGAAAATAGGTTATATTGCGTGCAGTACGAGATTGACTTGTGATGAGATGATGATTATTGACTTGTTACTATCCACTGAATATACTGAAGTCTAGCATTTGTTGTGGACTATCGTGTTATATTTACAGTGATTTTGGTGTGTTATTGGGGGTGGATGTAAAGCCTTCGGGATTGGCACTAAATGTCGAGGTGTGTTTCGGAGGGATGTTAGCCTTTGGGCTTTGCACTTGGTTCCCAGTTGTGTTGTCGAATGGATAGCTCATTTAAGTGTTTTGGTGTGGTTTGGATGCATAACCGTGTATCCGTATCTGTTATACCATTCATCGGGCCAAATTTTTTATGGTTAAATGATTTAATGATGATAGGTAACTGATATTTGGTTATGATTTCTTGTGAAAGACTTGTACATGTGTATATGGTTTCCAATATTTTATCGTGACTTGTTAACGGTTATATTGTATAAATGAGGTGGTTAAATGACTTGTATTTATGAAACTCACCTATTGAATGGCTGTGATTGACAGGGGTTAATGTTAGCTATTGATTTTGTTAATTATAAAACTATGGTTATACAGTAAGTTATAACATTTCAGCCTGTGAACTTACTAAGCTCGTTAAAGTTTACTCATCTTGTTTTTCCTCATTTCTTGTAGATCTTGTTTTACGAAATCGGGCAATCGGATCAAGTGGAAGATCTCACTATCTAGCTATCTTCAGTAGTATTTGAAAATGTTTACTTTGGGATATGTGGCATGTAATAGGAGAATCTTGTAATTCATGTATAAGTGTTCCTTATAAGTGGCATATTTTATACTTGTTTATAAGTTGATTGTTTGTGGCCAATAATGTGGTTAATCATAGTTTGATTTAGAGACTTGAATGTGATATTGAAATTGATATATGGTGGGTTTAACTTGATGGCATGAAATGTAATAGGTGCTCTGTAAATGTGTTGGTTACTAGTTACTTGTGATAGATGTCATACTTGAATGATTTTGGTCTTGAATAGGTTTTGGTTTATGTGTATATAAGCCTTTGATATTTGGCTTGTAATGGTTGATAAATAAATGTTTTTTTTTTTGTTATTTGGTTGTATGCTACTATTGAATGATTGCAATATGGTAGAAGTAAACTTGGATGGTATGTATGAATTGTAAAATTTTTATGTGTTCTTAGTAAAGAAATATAGGCTTTGTATGCAACTTGGTTGAAAAATTGAATTCTGGTGTCAACGAGGGCACATTGGTTAGGCACTTAAGATATATATTTTTTACATATTTTAGGCTTTTAAATCTGTTTCTAAGATATGGAATTGATTGGTTTTGACTTGGCTTGATACCTAAGTTTTGAATGAAAATGTGTATTGTTGTGCAAACTTTTTTAAGGTACACACAGCCTACGACACGAGTTGTCACGGCCATATGTTGCACACGGCCTACTTACACAGTTGTGTGCCTTATTTATTTTTAGTGCAGGTTGGTCCACACAGGCACAGAGAGTTACATGGCCTAACGACGTGGTAGTGTGACCCTAAGCTACACGATCATAGTCAGTTACACGTCCTGGCCACACAGCCGTGTGACCTTATATTACACGAGCACAGTTAGTTACACAATTTACGTACTCGGGCATGTGAAATAGTCACACGGGCTTGTGGAGTAGCCACACGACCATGTTCTGAGCCACACGGTTTGGGCTCTATCACACATGTAACACCCCATACTCGGCCTGGTCGCCGAGGCCGAATACTAGGACGCTACACTACCGTCACACATCATTTACTTAGCAAACAGTTTCACATGTAGCCAGTCGTCATTTTTATTCAATCATACGTATGAGTTGTAGTCATTCAACCACTTCTTATCATTAAAACATGTCATACATACACTAAGGGTATTAAAAACATCAATCAAACCTACAGATGGGCCAAATTGCAAAATTTACAAAGCTATTACATAGGTATCGATACTATCTCAGGGGTATCAATATTTTCTTTAAGTGGTATCAATACCTCATGGAAAATTGATACTAAACTAACATTTTGCTTCTCACCAAATATCCAAAAGTAAAAAAATTATCGGTATCTTTCGCAAGGTATCGATAAACTTACCTCGAGTATCGATACCAATTCCTTATTATGTTTCCAAGCACCTTCGAAAATGTAGAGGTACAGTTTTTTAGAAATCAAATATCGATACCTCCGCTCCAGAGTACAAAATCTCAACATACTTCAACATTAAAAGCATTCAAACTTAATCCCAAACAACATGCTTCATTCACCTAGTTAAAGAAACATCAAAATATTCGAAATAACAATTCCAATATTATATTCAAGTCCATATACTTCCAAACGTAAATAGCATGCAAACAACCCAAAAATTAACTTCGCAAAACCGATATAAAATCTACCACATTGACTTAAACTCCCATATAAAAAATAACCATAAACACCTACTTTAACGACTAAAGAATGGCTTGGATCAACCTCTAGAAGGCTACACAGCTCACACCAGAAATACAACTACTCTGCAAAGGTTAAAATGGAATGGGTGAGCTTAACAAGCTTAGTGAATGCTCAAAACAACTACTACGTAAACAAGTCATTATGCATTAACTAAATAGGCATATCTCATATTCATAATATATTTAACTCTAATATCATATTTTGTACATTTAACCACATGATTATTTAAGCATATATCACAACACAAATAAACCATATTCAATCATATTAGAAGATAGTTTGGCTCTTGAGGTTATAAAACATAATGTGGACTCTATCACCATACATTGGATACACGGATCTCTAACACACCAATAGTGACTCATAGAGTCATACATGTCCCGTAAGTGTAGCGTATAGCTAACACTCTCCAACACACCAAACACACATACTCGGTGAATGGAGCTTAGCTCACATTCCCTTATCTCTCCAAAAACTGTCCTTAGGCCTCAACGCTCGAAAATCACATCAAAAAGGTGAGTACTCACAATCCTATGACATGCCAACTATATCCAATGGTCTCATAAAATCATAAGGCCAAAATATCCACATTATTATCACATATTTACTTACTAATTTTTCGCACATTTTCACTACATATTCACATCGTTAGCACATTATAGTCACTGCCAAATGGTATGAAAACATACCCACATATTTATTGTCACATGGCATGAAAAACACACCCTCATATTCACTTTCACATCAGTCATCATAAGCTTATAGCATATGTCATAGCAATCTCATATACATTCATAATTTCACAATTTCACAAGCATACATATATCACATTTAATCATAAGCACGAGAACACTTACTCTTGGAATTTAGAGTAGGGGTTTAAGATACCTCTAAATTCCCAATTACACAATGAATCATCTACGAGCGGTGATTCCAAAACACTCACCAAATATCAACTTTTGTAAAAAATCGAGAGCTCGAACTAGCTCTTCCACTAACTCATAGGAGGCTTTAATGAATTCGAGGCTTCACATATAACAATCACACAATACACACAGTCAAATGACAACCAGGGACCCACTTAAGCTAGTCAAAACACAAGCCTAAGATACCTTCTCATGTAACCAAACCGTTTAGTATGATAGGCTTAAAACACAAATATCTCGATCTACACTTAATTCATCCCCATATTCATCTACGACTAAACCCCAACCTTTAAACCACACAAAACAACACGTTTCAAGGTATCGACATTTTTCGACAAGTTTTGGCCATAATAATGAAAATTTATTAAAACACAAAAAATCCTTAACATAACTTTGAAGTAACTTTAGAAACATTCTAACCAAGTTAAGCCAAGTTGAAAAACACTTCTAAATCACATTTTTATCTACAGCCTCGAATTCCGCCATTAATGACCCAATTTTTGGGTTTTAATTATAACATACAATTTCATAACTAAAAACTCAAATTTAAAGTCTAGATAACATTAAAAAATAATGTGAAAGTGATGGGTACTTTTGATGGAAGATTAAACGAGTTTTGATGCAAATTTGGAAAACCCACGATTAAAGAAGATGATGAAATCTATATAGTTTTTGAGTGTTTTTCTTGAGATTTATTAAGGTAATTGACTTGAGAATGATAAGAAATCAAAGTATTATGGTTTGGGAATCAAAAATAAATTGAAAGATAAAGCGAATAGCAAGGGACAACAATAGCAAACTTTGGAGAGAAACTATCGTGAAATAGAACTTGGAATGGGGGTTTATTAGGTTTAATTTTAAAAAATGGTAAAACTGCAACATAAATATTCCCTAATATCTATTGTTTTTCTAAAATTATGGTATTTAAAACTCATTTTCAAAAATTGACTCAATTCCCTAATATCTATTGTCAAAAACATTATCGAATACCAACCTTACGAAATTCTGAGCACATATAAGCTAAAATTCCTAAAATACCCTAAAATATATTATGCCCTATTTTGTGGTGTTACAATACGGCCATGTGACCCTTGTTTTCAAATATTTCTAAATTATCCCTATTTTTCTATTTTGTATCAAAATGACCCCTAACTGTTCCTAAATTATTTTTAAGACCCTATACTCCTTATTTAAGGTCAATAATTATATTTATGCTCTGAATGTCATTTGGATTTGGTTATATGTTATTTAATTTGATATTTGAATGGTTAAATGTTAATAATTGCTATTATTTGTGTTGTAATGCTCCATAACCCTAATCTGGTGATGGAGACGGGTTAGGGGTGTTACACAAGGTCATTGCTACTAAATGCCCTCATTGCTGACATAAACTTCTCAGTGCAAGATTTATTTCTTCATTACTGATAACAAATTCAGTCCATCCCATTCACACCAATCAAAGTGTAACGCCTCGAGTTTGGGCCTAGATGGAAATAGGTCTTGAGCGTGGGATAACATAAAAATTTATGCGTGCAAGAAAATGACATAAATGAATGTTTTCTTCTATGGTTAAGTGATTTAGGAAGAGTTGGGAGTGTTGGAGAAGTCTTGGGTTCAAACCTGGGCTTTTGCAAAATTTTTTATTTTCGCTCTTAAGTGAATCTTGGCCTTAGCTTGAATGCTTTATAAATATTTTTGTGAAATCATGACTCAAAAAGAGCCTATGGTGTAGTGGCAAGGTGGCGACACAGGTGTGGCAAGGAGGTGGCATCACAAGTGTGGTAATGAGGTCAGAGGTTCAAGTCTCACTATATGCAAATGAGATTATTTATTTTGCTCATGTGGAGGCAAGAGTTGGTGTTGGATTTGAACTTTGTGTTGGAGAGTTTGAATTGGTCGAATGAGTGATTTCAGGAGTGAATCATGGAAGATTTGAGGAGTGATTTTAGGAGAGAATTTGGGAATTTGAATTGGAGAGGGAGTGTGTGCCGTGTGGGGTGGGGGAATTTATTGAGGTATAGGAAATTTGGCTAGGGGGCTGCTAGTACCGAATAGGTCATTAGGCAACTAGGGCTTTCGATTTTGAAGTGTGTTTTTCCTCAGTTTTAGTTGGGAATTTCGATCAGTTTCGATATACATATTCGTGTTTGGTACATTTTTGCCAAGTTTTCGAGTACGTTTTTTGCTCTCTTTTCTTTTCCTTTTTGGTTGTTGGCCGAATCTCTTCTCTTCTCTTGTTGGCCGAATACTTCTTTCTTCTCCTCTCCTCTCATCTTTTGCTGAAATATTTCTTTCCTTTTTCTCCCTCTTCCCTTCGTTGTTTTTTTCTTCCTCAATATTCTTTTTCTAAACCCCAACCGTTTCTTTCTCCTCTCTCGTCTTCTAACTGAACAGTATCCAACCATTACATCGTCCTATACGTTGATCCTCGTTGCTGCTTATTGCCGTATCTGCGCTGCAAGTCTCTAACTTTTGGTAAGTGGCTTTACTTATCACTTGGGTATTTTGTTCTTCTTCTTTCTTGTTCAAAACCGAATATTATTCTTCCTTGACCTTTGGTTGTTCCTTTCTTTTATGGTGTGGATCATTGCGTTTTTAGAGTTCCTTTAAGGAGTGGTGGTTTGCAAGTGGTTGAAGTAATCGATCTTGGCTTCAATTCAATCGAGGTAAGGAGGGTGCTTGGGTTTAAGTACTCTTAAAAGGGCGTTATACCCTATCGGTATGATCTAAATGTGGGACTTGTTGTTTTAGGTGGGCGTTCGTGGAAACAGTACCTTTTAATAGGTGTGTACACACACCACTTCAACTGTAGATCGGTAGATATCGAAATCCCGAAATGCCAAAAAACCAAAAAGTCAAAAGTACGGCTACGGCTACAGCTATCACACGAGTGCACGAATGCGTACGTGGATAAGTCGATGCAATGACAGAGGACACCACGAGCGATCTCGTGGTCTTAGGTCGTTATTGGGCCAAATGGACTAGAATGGGCTGAGTGGGCCTAATGGGCTCGTGGGCCCTACGCAAGTAAATTTTCTTGGATGGATAGGAAATAATGAGTCAGCCATGACGATCGCATGGCTAAGAGCAGATTTGGGCTAAATGGGCCACACGAGCGTGTGGGCCCACTTGGGTCGAATATGGGCTTTAGGCCTATTCGCATCGTTATAACCATTTAGGTTATCTGTGTCGTTTGAGGCGACTGTAGACCTTCGGAAAGGTTATTAAATGACCGAAAGACCCCCGATGGGTAAGATTATCGAAATACCCCAAATGGGTAAAATTACTGAAATACCCTTGATGTGTAAAATTACTAAAATACCCTCGATGGGTAAAATTACCGAAATAACCCTATAGGGTAAAATGACCGTTATAACCCTAGGAGATGAAATGACTGTTATGGCCTTATGCTATGTTTGACCGTTTTTCTTTATGTTATTTATATGACTGTCACTGAGTATGACATATTACATACACGTATGATCTATGACATGGCATACTGCATACACGACATACTGCATGGGGTTGAGATCTTGTATTGGAGGAAGTGATTGATATGTGAGGGTCACACGGGTCGCATAAGACGACTATGGACCCATCGATGGCTTTTAGCCGATTATGTGATTGGCAACTATGCTGCAATATTGGTTAGTGCCGCAACCGGTGCTACATAAGGAGTGTAGGGATGGGTAGGTCGATTTAATCCTCACAGGAGTGTAGGGTTGGACTGGAGATGGAGTGCAGGGTTGGTATGGTTATTTATGCATTGCATATACTGATTCTGATATTGAGATGGGCTTAGGCCCAGATATATGTGATATGTGCCATTTGATATGGGCTCAAGCCCAACCGAGGCTGATGGGGGCTAAGGCCATTTGCTGCCGTTACCATATTGGGTTAAGACTAAATGTAACACCCCTTACCCGTATTTGACATCGGAATAGGGTATGAGGCATTACCAAAACACATACACTTGTAAACGCATTGAATTGAGTTATAAAATTTCATCTAAATTAAAATTTCAAATTATTAACATACTTTTATAATTCTTCACTATATATCCTCAAAATATTGTATTCATAATAAAATAGGGCATACTAGACCCGATACATACTCATGCAATTCAATGCTTCATTTTCGTTTCATTCATTTCACAATTTCTCATTCTTACATTTCAAATCATATCACTAGCAATTTCCTTTTAATTCACTTAAAATTCAATATCATTAAGATCAATACTAATGCGTATTTACCATTTAACTCAATGTTTATTGATTATACCATTTATTAACACATTTATGAAATTCTCAATTTTGCAATGAAAATATCATTTTAGCTTAAATAACAACATCAATTCAACTCATCATCCTCTTTTTTCGTCATTTTACACTTCAAGTATGAACTTATTATTTCATTACCTTTCCACACCCGTTTCCTATGATTATCACACAAGAAATAAGCATATAATTCAACCATAGTTGCAAGCTAGTGCATTGAAACATAACTCTTTTTAGAGCTAACCACATGATAAACCATTTGACTAGAGATTACATAATTTAAACCTTACCTTCCCTTTCATGATTACAAGCATATTTCCATTTAGGCACTTACTATTTCGATACATAACTTATAGATTTAATGTGGCATAATCCCGCCACAACTTGGCCAAAGCCTAAGCATGTATACCAAATATGCCAGCCAAATAAACATATAAAATAAGCACTATAAGTATAGATGAACACTATTTATTCATGTATCAAACTTACTAACATGTGTTAACTCAATACCCATTCATGACATTACTTCATTCCAAATTATATACCAAATATACCATACACACATACTATGAAACTTTATTTTCCCACATGAGCTTAAACCATGACCAATAATGCACAAATATATGCATCATTTCTATTTCATTGTTTATCAATTATAATCAAGTGTATTACCAATTATACACAAATCATTCATACCTTTTCCAATTTTTCCTCCATCTCCTCTCCATTCCTCATCCTTAATGTGTATAACACACTTAAAGAACATTATACATACTTTCACTATTTTCCCATATGTAAATTCAAGCTGACTATCTGAGTCAGAGTCCATGATTTATTTATATCTTGAGTTACAGATCTCCAAATTAAGACTCTTTAATTTTTCCCGAAACTAGACTCACATATCTTCTTACCATAAAATTTTTAGAATTTTTGGCTTAGCCAATAAGTATAGTTTATTCTTTAAAGTTTCCCCTATTTCACTATTCAATAGTTTTGACCCCTCTTCACTAAAAATTAAATATCTCAATGTACAGAATTCAGATAATGTTCTAGTTTGTTTCTTTTGAAAATAAACTCATTCAGAATTCTAAAAATATAAATTTCAGACCGTACAATTTTTAACAATTTTCCAAATTTAGAATAGGGGATTCCAAAATCATTCTAACCCTATGTCACTAAAATTCAAATACCTAAAAATATGTAACTCTTTTGCTTACTCTGTTTCTTTTATGTGAAAATAGACTCATCCAACTTTAATTCCACATCTCATTCGGCTTCTAATTCAATTTCCACTATTTTTAGTGAATTTTCAAATTCACACAACTGTTGTTATCCTAAACTGTTTTGTTGTTAAATTTACTCTTTCATAATTTCATTACTTCATTTCATTGTACCAAAGGGTCGATTAAATATCGAGCACATTGTTCATAACATGGTCTTATTTGAGTACACTTAATCGTTACGTGATCACATGTATTTTCACTTAGCCAATTTCTTGAAGATCACTTCGGAATAATAACCGTTACATGGTTGATCAGCACATAGAACCACCCTTATAATCAATTATATTCGGTGGAATCAACATATATCAACCACCTTTATTTTCAATAATTTCCGGTGGAGTCAGCTCATAGCAACCACCTTTATAATCAATGGTATCTGGTGGAATCAGCTCATAGCAACCACCTTTATAATCAATGATACTCAGTACATGTAGTAGCCTGCACATAGTACTATACACGTGACCATTGCTATCACTTTCACATAGTGGCCTACACACAGTCCGTGCCACACATGTGATCATTACTGTCACTTCATTCTTATCTTTTCTATTCCGGAGGTTCAACCAAGAAAATTTTCACTTTTTCTCACTTTTCTTTTTCACTGATCAAAGTCAATTTCTTGTCTTTCTTGATTTATAATCACACATTAAACTTATAAACACTCACATTATCCAATCTAGTCCAAAAATCACAGTTTTGAAAAATTACATTTTGCCCCTAGAGTTTCACAAAATTATGATTTTCCCCTAGGCTCGTAAAATAATTTTTATTCGATTTCCTTGCATTTTAGGCCTAGCCGAACCATTTTCATAACTATAGTAGTCCACAATACTCACTTATTCACACACTTGTTACATATTTTATAACTTTTACAAATTAATCCTTTTAGGCATTTTCATCAAAAATCACTTAGTAAAAGACGTTCATCACACCCCAAACATTCATATTCTTCCATAAAACATCAAAATACATACATATAATTCATGGAAAAATTTTTAAACACAAACTCTAGTTCAAAATAATGGTAGAAATAGCTAGATCTTATTACGAGGATTTCAAAAACGTAAAAATCATTAAAAACGGGGCTAGAACGGACTTACAATTGAGCTTGGAGGCTTGAAAAACACTAGTCATAGTTTCTTCATGCAAAATTTGGCTATATCTTGAAGATGGACAAAAATTGGCTTTTAATTTTGTTTTTAATTCATTTTAATAACTAAATGACCAAAATGCCCTTAATGAAAAACTTTGGAAACATGCCTAACCATGTCCATTTTTGTCCACCAACTTAACCAATGGTCTAATTACCATATAAGGACCTCCAATTTAAAATTTCATAACAATTGGACAATTCTAACATGTAGAACTCAACTTTGACACTTTTTACAATTTAGTCCTTTTTACTATATTGAGTGCCCAAACGTCAAAATTTTCGAATGAAATTTTCATAAAATCATTTCATGAAATTATAGACCATAAAAATATAATAAAAAAATATTTTTTTCTGGTTGAATTTGTGGTCCCGAAACCATTGTTCCGACTAGGCCAAAAATCGGGCTGTTACACCCACACTGATACTGTACTGTTAAGGGCTCAGGCCTAGACTAATTATGTTTCTTTAATAAGGGGATTACACACTGATTTTTTGTAAACTCACCACGTTTTTAACCTTTCAGGTAATCCCCAGCGTTGGACGGTTTGGAGCTGCGAGGGACTCGGAGAGGGCCACACAACTGCACTTGTTTTATTTTGTTTTTCTCATTTACTTAAGCAATTTGATTTTGATTCGGGTTGTAATAAGGCCTCTATAATTTTTGGATTTTAAATTTGGGATTTGATGTGATTTATATCTGCTAGGAGTAGAACCCGATTTTCCAAAACAATAATTGTTTTCTAACACTTCGTTTTCGCATCTCAATTTTTAAAAATCACGTTTTCGTAAATCATTTGCTTTAACTTAAGCTTCCGCAACAATAAGGTTTGAAGGTAATAACTTTTTAATAAATCTCGATTAAAAATAAACAAACACAAACTGAGGTTTTATACAAGTTTTAAATGGCAAGAAGTTGGAAATTTGAAGAAGGGTTTTTAATGAAAACATGGTTTTCGAAAAACACTTCAATTTGACACGCCAGATTCGACCATAACTCCTAGTCTGGGTTTGGGGTGTTACACAAAGGCTTTTAGGGAAAACATTTCCTCATCAAGCCTAACTCTTAATCATTATGTGCTACTCCAGTGTCTGCCAACATTAAGGTGTCACAAACACACTCAAAATGTTTCTTATATTTATACTAGCTTTAACAAAATTCACTTCTAACTCATCTTATGTAACCCGTTTTCTGAACAATATTGAGATAAGAAGATTTTTTCGGGCGGGATGTTACAATCATTATTAGGCAACTCAGGATGATAGAGTAAGAGATTCGTGTATCTGTCTTAAGTCATTGTCGGGATAATAGGGTTGACAAAACATGAATTGATTACAACGTGATTGAATTTGGTATATTTTTTACATACGTGAAATGTGAAAAAATGATAGGATGCGAAAGATCATGCTAACTGATTTATACAATCCTAGAAGGCTGATATGGAAATAGAATGAATCAATAGATTTGAGAAAGAATTGAGATAAAAAAAAACTAGTGGCATATTAAAAATGAATGAATGGCATGTTATGAAATGCATTTGAATTAGATATGTTTATATTGAATGTCAAATGACATAGTATATGTATGAGGTATATTTGATACATGAGAAAGTGTAATGAAATGGTGATAACTAAATCATGAATTGAACTGTGTTAGTTTATATTAATGCTAATGTTATTGGCTTGAATCATAGAAGTACCACTGAGCTTTATCACTCACCATACAGTTTTATTTATTTCATCCATAGTTATTAGTTGATTTCAAAGCCCCAATATGTGATTCAACATCCAACTCGTAGCCTTTGACTCAACAATATTTGTCTAGTTCCTTTCATTTTCAATAAATGGCATGCACCTAGGATTGGACTCATTTTTGTATTGAAATGGTCATTTTGAATTCTAAATTGGCTTGTATGGTTGAAATTTGTGCAAATTACTAAATGTTTTGAAGTTGAAATGATAATTTGTGTAATGTATATGTATATATGATGTGTAACGCTAGAAAGGAAGCATATGGGATGGTATTGTTAGTTGAAATGGTTGGATTGAAATATAGAATTGATTATTAGGTGTTATAAATTGGTACCATTTTGACCTTTTGAAATCAAACGATCATGTTGCGATGAGGGCAAGTCAGTGAGTTGCGTCACGAGCTGGAACCCCTAAAATCGTGATTCACCTAAAGAGCTTTCGTAAGCTCATATAAAACCTGAATATGATTGTAAAACATAGTGTAAATGTGTAATGTACTTAATATCATGTGTAAATGGTTGCAATTGAATTGTAATTGGTTGTAGTTGTTACAACAATGAATGTGACATTTCGTAGCTTGGACCCGACAATCGAATCGTGTATGGGGTCTTACAATTATTTTTCCAGAAAGTAGTGGAAATTCATATTCTAGGAATAAATTCTATTTTCTAGGAATTCTACCTATTTCTATTTGTGAGAATTACTTTCCTATTGAAAGTAATGAAATTGTTTCTTGTTATATATTTGGTTCGTGTTGCTTGGGCCCACACTCTATGCAATTCGGGGTACAATGATAGTCGAGAATGTAACCTCCCTAACCTGGCCTAGATGTTATGGCTAGATTGAGAAGGCTACATTAGCCACCAAAATGGTTGAGCTAACTTTTACTTTTGAAGACTTTAAATAAACTCATTTTAGAGAAAAATCGTAGTTGTACATTCAGTTAGCTTAAAAGAATTAATTCATTAGATCGTGTATACTTAGGATTCATTTTATTGTTGATAGTGTTGTTATAGAAAAATTGTTTGTTTGTCGCTCTTATTTAAAAATAAAACTCAATGTTAAACTAATGCAGTGGAAAAACCAGTTTTCAAGTCATTTTGGAAACATAGTTGCCTTATCGATTTGTTATTTAAAAATGGTTCATTTGCAATACAGCGAAAAATAGGGAACAATATCAAATCTTACTTAAGTTCGATATCATGCATTATCCGATTATTATGCTTGAGTAATCCATGCATGCAAAAATCCCAGAAGAAAAGTTACCAAGCCATAGACCAAAAATCATTAAAAATTACAAACCAAAACCAATAGAGATTGATTAATGCTTATAAAAAAATAATCTGAGGTCTAAGGTGATTCTCAGAATGTCGAGTCCGGTCCTAATTTCGATGTTTACCTGAAAAGTTAAATACTATTAGGGGTGAGCTTATGAAAAGCTTAGTGTGATTCGAACAATTATTTAAACAAACATAAATATCAAATACAATGAAACATATTAGCTTTAATAGAAGAAAATAGAACCATCATAGAAATTTCATATCATTACATAGTCATTATCAAATTCATGTCAAATGGTGTATGAGCATGGGTCATCATCCATTCGAGTAACAATCTTTAATTTTGATACCATTCAATACAACACAACACAATACGTATCATAAATCAATAACATTCAAATATGCCGTGAGCATGATGCAATGCAAAAAGGTTCCTACCCATATCATCCACTATACACCATGAGTTCCCTAAAACCCATCATCCAAACTCCAAAACATTATGGGCTTAAGCCCGTTGTGGTTAAAACCATCGATAACAATATGCAGAAAATTTTGCCAGTAAAATTGCAGACAAGCTGCTAGTAAAAATGTGATAAATCGCCATTCCCCTCGGTACTCCAGGTGTAGTGCATTGACTACGAATAATGTGGACTTAATATGCCGCCAGTACTCCATGGAACTCCTCCGTCAACCACAAAATCCGAACCCAATGCATATGCAATATGTCACGCAATCTCATACATAATCATATATCAATACTTTTCAGATTCGTTTGACATGCTCAGCATGTCCTCAATAATCACCTACTTTCAATAAATGGAAACAGTGTTCTAATCTTTCAAACTACCATTTTTTTGGTAATCAATATCGTTCAATTTCACATACTTTACAGATTTTCATTGTGCATAGATAAAACCCTTTTCACTACACAATATAACAAACATCTCATGCATTTAAATCATACATAAGCTTAATACCTCAACACATTATACCATTCAGTCAAACATTCTCATATCTCATAACTCAAATATGTAATTACAAACTCAATCAAACATTCATACTATCAAACTAGCAATTTTGCCAACATGTCAATCTTTTAAGGCTCGAAACATACCTGGTTTGGCCACTCACAAAATCAATAATTTGGCTATTAAGTCAATCCAATCAGCAAGCTAATTTATCAAATATAACATGATATTTAATATTTTCAAACAATTTTATGAGTTTAGGACCCACACTTTATTTTTCACTTCCTCACAGCACACTAGCGAATCTTCCAATTTTTATTAATAATTCCTTAAATGAACCTAAACCAAAATTCAGTATAAATTAAATAAATTTACCATTAACCTAGCCCCCAAACACTTGTTTATGAGTTCAAACCAATCATTGAAATTATAACTATTTTATGAATCCAAACTAGTTAGATTCCTTACACTGTATCGATGCGAACCGTACACACAATCGTTCTTCGCCTTTACAAATGATTTGGGGAATTTGGGGCAACACATAATTCAATAATATATTATAAAATCAGTAGCTAATTAATGATTAAATTCCTTCATTTAATCAAGTCATAACATTTACCCAATAACTATGTCGAAATAACAAACTAGTTATCCTTAATTGCACTTACGCTTCATGATTTATGGGATCTGATTGGCTAATGGATCAAGAACATCTCTCCCTAATTAAAACGTGGTTAAAAGTTGATTAGAAGGGTTCAAGAATACAATTTAATACTGGAAAAATATGGGCAAGACCCAAGAAACAAAACAACCCCCTTTCTTGCACATAGGCGGACGTACTACCACCATGGTGGCCAAAATTGGGGTTAAATTTTAAAACGGTTTGAGATCTCATTAAAATATAAAAAAATACCTTTGAAATCAATTAAAATCCCTCAAATTCCAAATCTGGAAATTTTGGTTTGTAATTGACAAGATTAATAAAAAATTGAAGAGAAAAGAGATCTTACCCAAGCTAGTTGAGAGAAACAGCAATGGCACTTTCGTGGCAATATTTGGGATCAATCTTGGGTTTAAGATTTTAGATTTGGGGCTGGTTTAGATGAGGATAAATGGAAGCAATAGATTAAAAGACATGGTGCACAATCTTGATGCAAAAATAAGAAGAAAGAGATGGTAAAATGGCAGGTGTAAGCGATGACAACAATGGGAGAAAGAAAGAAAATTGAAGAGAAAAGAGGAGAGGAAGAGGGTGAACGGCTAGGGTAGGGAAAAATTGAATGAAAGGCTAAAAAATGCAATAAAAATTATTTATACTTGGGGTTCAAGGGTATGGATGGCACACACATTAAAAAACAAGGGATTTTGAAAAATTTAATTATTTCATGAGTGAAGGGATTCAAACTTGGGACCTCATTTAATTTCCATGCTTTCTCATATTTCCCTTAACCATTAGGCTTTTTTCTTATTCTTGAAATGATTTTGCAATATTTATTTTAAAAACAAGGCATGTCACATATTAGAGTTTAAGGCAAAAGTAGCAAAATAATAAAAATGATGTGAGAGAAGGGATTTAAACTTGGGTTTCAAGGAACGTTTCACTAACACTTATCCAACAAACCAATACCTCATTTATTCCTAAAAACACATAGATAATCTCAAAAATTAGGGCATGACCACTCTCTCCTGATTCCCAAACCCAATTCTAGTAACCCCTGATTTTTGGCATCTTACAAAGAAGCTCATTCTATTGAAATCTAAGAATGGTTCAAATCAGTCTCACACAAAGCAGATGTACTTTTCAAAAAAAGGTTTATTGCTAAAATATCACAAACCGACTCATTTTTCAAAATTTTAAATTTCTACCAAGACTGGAAACTATTTTCTAAATCGAACTTTTCCAATAACATCATGGTCATGAGGGCCCCTATCTTAGGAATATGAGAGTGGAGGGATCTTGAGGTTGGTGTAAAGGGTCATTTGGTGATTGTCGGTTTCTTTGTCTTTAGAAGAAATACTCAGTTGTTTCCTCCTCCTGGGCTAGATGGTTCATCCTATCAAGGTCTCTAGTAGCTCTGGGATCTTCAATGATATCCTCATTCTTGGCATTCTTTTGGGCCAATAGGTATTGTCGTTCCTATTGTTCCTGGTAGCGGTGTTGCTGTTCTAAAAGATAGGCTTCAAGGAGTCTCATTTTCTCTTACATCTCAATGAACTATTAAAAGATGAAGTTGGGATTTTGGGAGGTTTATTCATTTGGTGACATTGGTGTTTCCTAGAGTAGGTTGAGCATACCACCATGGTGGTGATGAAAATTGGTAGTATGGTGGATAAGTATGGTACCACATGGAACTGTGGAGGAAGTTCCTGGTAAAGGTTGATAGTGATTATGGGTGGTTTGTTAGTGGTCTAGGTTGAGTGGCGGCTATTGGGACTATGTCTAGGTTGAAGGGAGTTTTGGAATTTGGTTAGTTGCGAGTGAACCATGGTGTTTGATCCATGCTCATCGCACCAATTGTTGATATTGGTATTCAACAAGGAGGAGATAGGAGTGCCTATTCACCTATGGCATGCATAAAGCCGAAGTTATGATGTTTAAGGAGATGAAGGCTAGGTTGGTACTTAGGTTTTTCTCGGGGAAGAAAAGGAAAAGATCCCTAGTCCCTCATGCTTCGGGGTATATATAAGGGGTTACCTTGTAACACCCCAAATTTTCTTACTAGACACGTGGCACTATTTCGATAAATGATATAGTAAATTTTTGAGAAAATTTTTAAAGGTTTTCAAATAAAGGATTTTTATGAAAATAAAGTGATTTTAGATATAGAAATTAAAGATTCAAAATATATTTTAAAAACTACTTTTAAAAAATTTAAAATTATTAAAAGAGTATAAAAATACTTTTTTTAATTTTTTTAATTTTAAAAAATAATTAATTACTGACATGGCATCCATGTGGCAATCCATGTGTATGCCACATTAGCAAAGTTAACATACGTGAATTTTTCCATCCATTTTGGGGTAATTTGACAAATAATATAAGCTTAAGGGATAAAAGAGACGAAAATTTAAATGGATAACTAAAATAACTCCTATTGTTTTTGTAAAGTTGGAGGGAAGTCATTATGCCTATTCAATATATATTTTAAAATTGTATAATAAAGACAATAAAGTAAAATGTGGTTCTAAATAATCTTATATTCTATTAATTAAACACTTAAATTTTACATTCCAACCAAATGAACCAAACGAAATAATGTAATATTCTACCCATTAATTGTAGTGTTATTACTCAAGGAAACGCTACATAATGGTATTTCGCATATATATTAGTTGCATTTTTCCTTGAAATTCCTAATAGAAATAATTGAAGACAAACAGAAGCCTAAAACTAAAAATAGGTAAGCAAGAAACAATCACACTTCAGGCAACAAGTTCCAATGTTGAAAAAATTATCTGGTTACGAAAATCAAGATTTTTTTTTTTTGGTTTGTTGTTCCATTTATTAGTTTATTCCGGAGCTTCAATAGCAAACCAATATGCGAACTTAGAAAATTAAAATTGAAAAGCGGAAAAAAGTCTAGTAAGGACTTACAGAAAACACAAAACCCCACGCATATATATGGCAATGTGAAAATGTTAAATCTCACATAACATCCACTTAAAAAAGGTTTAATGGGAACTAAGAATTCAGTAAGGTCTTTCACCAATATAATTCCCAGGAGGATCATAGTTGCAAGTCATGAAAATACCCCTCCCTCCATTGCACACCACTCTGGCGCACCCAACTGTCTTGGTTCTGCCCCACACAACTTGTGTATAGTGCCCGCATTCCTCCCCTCCGGCGCATGAATTAGACCAGTAATTGTACCATTTCCTTTCTGAAACCCACGCCTCGGCCGCCTGGGACGGCGTCCAGCCATTGCCGCTACCCCAGAAGATATTCTCCCCGTAAGGTCCATTGGAGTGCCTCAATGCACAGTCTTTCCGCCTTTGGTTGGCGTACCACTGAGCATAACGAGCCAGCCTTGAATCCCACACCAATGGCCGCATTCTGATGGCCACACGAGCAGCATTTTGAGGAGCCAAGAACTGATTAATCAGGCTCAGATAGTTAGCAGCCTGAGTGGTTGATACGAGCAAAAGGGAAACGATGATTGCGCCAAAGCAGCCTCGTATTCGAGCACTATCCATTACTGAATGAGCGTGAGGTGAGGTGAGGAGGCCAATGTACAGCAAGGATTTCACAACGTATTATATATATAACACTAAAATATTTTATTTATTTAGTGTTAGTAGTAGTTAGATAAAGAAGGAGAGAGTTTGTATAAAAGTTTCAACTATGGGGTGGCAAGCATGTTCGATTATGATTGGCACATTTTGTTTTTGTTGGTGGGACAAAGTTTTTCAAAGCTTCAATTTTACTTTCTTAGGTTTCATAATTTCTTTTTCTTTCGAGGGTTTGCGCTAGTTTTTCTCAGGTCATCATTCTGATGAGTCCACGCCTCACGTTTTTAGATAAGAAGCCACACAAAACGACACTAAAGATGGTGGTGATGAGTGGCAGCATCAAAATTTGGGAGTTGAATAATATATGATTTATTTTTATATTCCATAGAGCTCGAATAGAATAGTTCTAAGGTTCTCTACTTTCAACATTTTATAAATTTATATTTCATATAAAATACTACAATATTCTATATGAAATCTAGTTTTATATATCCAATCAAACTACAGCATGTCATAAAAAGTGTAGTGTCGAAGCTAAAATATATTGAATAAAAATATAAGTGATTCTATACAGCTAAGTTTACGAATTGCTGGAATTTTACCAAACACTATACTCAATTTAATCATTATTCAATGAATCTACAGCTAAATTTATGTTTTTTATATAAAGAAGAGTTAATTTTGTCAAAAGTAAACTAATAATAACGTATTATTTTAAAGTCTATAAATTCAAGGTAATTTATATATCGACCCAACTTTCATAAGTTTTTATTTTGGGTGTCAAAATAAAAATTCTGCAAAGGCATCATTTTATATACTTTCATCAATTTAGCCACTGCCATAACATATTTCTATCATTTTAGTAATTCATCGTTAATTTGTCGTTATATACACTTATTTTAGTCACCCAATTTTAATAAATTTTTATTTTGGTTACACTCTTTTTCAAATTAATTTTATTTAAAAAAACTCAAGATTTTTAGAGTGAATTAATTTATTCAACTCTTGAGAAGAAACTCGTGTTTTTCATCGTAACTCGTTATATGTAAAAACTCAATTTTTCCTCTAAAACTTAATATTTTTACTTTGCTAAAAAGCTAAAATTAATTCTAAAACGGAAAAATAATAATGGAAATTAAAAATATAACAATGATTTTTTATGTAAAACTCTAAGTTTTTCGTATAAAAACCTAGACAATTTCATTTAAAACCCCAAAGTTTTTCCTCTTATTGAAAAAACTACATTTAATTCTAAAAGGAAAAATTAAAGGAAATGAAAAGATAAATTTGCTTTTCCACTAAAAACTCAAGTTTTCTCTATAAAACCTACATAATTCCTATAAAACTCCAAGTTTTCCCTTCTAGTTTATTCATAAAAATTGAAATTAATTCTAAAAAGAAAAAATAAAGAAAATTAAAAAGATAAATTGTTTTCTAACAGAAACTTTCCGAAGTAAATTCACAAGTTTTCTCTTACTAAAAAACTAAAATTATTTCTTAAAAAATATAAATTTAGATGAATGGATATATTCATACATAATTAAAATGGAAAGAAACTAAGTAAAGTGATGAACTAAAAAAAATAGTGAAAGAGATTATGAAATTATGATGTGTTTTAATAATGTGAAAAAGTGGATGATCTGTCGTCAAATGTAGTAGTTAATTAGGGTCAATTTCGCATTTAAGGAGCTTGTTTTCTAAGCAATTTAGAATTTTATATTTCGTTTTCAATATTTAGGTCTTAGGATAGAATGTTAATAAAAATAAGTGTTTTTAACACATTTTGTAGGTGTTGTGACCCAATAGGCCAACACGGGCCTTAGGTTGTGCTAATTAGTTGAATTGAGTGTGTAGAATGGAAATATAAAGGCTTAATTGACGTGGAAGTAAAGGATGCAAAAGCTTCCCAAGACTTCAAAGCACCAAACGAACGACACAAGGCATATTTTTGGTGTTGTGTCGCGCCACGCAAGGGGTGTGGTGCAACACATGTCGACGTGCTTCCCAAGTTCATCGGAGTTATTTTTGTTCACGCAATCAAACTTATACAAAGACCTAGGACGTGCTAAAGACTTAATTTGGGCTGCCAACACCTCTATAAATAAGACATTAGGGGTTGAATGTCATTAAGTCCCTAGATGCCTTCAAAAACCCTCGTAGTTTAGAATTAGTTTTAGTTTATTTTCTTTTCGGCTTTTAGATACTTTCTTGTTTTTCCTCTTGAATCAATTTTGATTCAAGGACTTGTTTATTTAGTTAAAGTATTCAGTTTATATTTTTCTTTGCATTTTTTTTATTTCATTATTCCAATCGAGAGATTTGTTACTCCATTTCCCATTTGATACTCAATCCACAATTATTCACATCTCTTTTCTTCTCTGATTCGATCGTGTTTCTCACATAGTTTATTCAATCGAAGTTGAGATTATGAATAACATGAGTGGTTAAATCTCTTAGGGAGATTAATTAGTGGATGAGAATGTGGCTAACAGAAGATTTGGGATTTCTCGAGATAGATTAGTTGGTATAAATTATTTATCCTTAAACTATTAGGCATGACAACCCTAACAAGTGATCATAGGCTACACTAAATCGGAAGATAAGTCGAACCGAGTAAATCATAATTTATCTTAGTTGAGAAAGTGAGGTCAGAAGATAAACGAGTATCAACCAATCGATTAAGTTAATTAGAGTTGGGAGGTAATAATTACTTGATCGGTGATTAATCCACTCAAGACCCCTAATCCGAAGTTAGTTACAAACCCTAAAGTGAGTTAGTCTTCTTGATTGGTTTATAAGTTTAATTCATTTGTTTTCCTTTCTTTCTTTTTGTTAGTTATTTATTTTTAGTCATTTTAATCTATTTTATGATCCATCGTAATATAGGAATTAACTATTACTACTTAGACTTAGTATTGTGAAAAGTATTTTTATTATTTGTTTCATCCTCTCTTGGGTACGATCCTCGGAATACTTTTGGTATTTCATTGTAAAACTTTATTACCATTTGATCCGTGCACTTGCGGACACCGTCATTCTCAATTATTATATTTTTTTGGTGTTCTATTTATTCTATAAACGATAACTCATTTATAGGTGGTCAAGTTGTTAGCATCGTTGTCGGGGAAGTTTCGGCAATAAATTTTGAAAATAATTTTTTACAATTAATAAGATAAGTAGGAACGTTAGGACCTATAAATACGATTTTATTTTTATTTATTTTTATTTGTATTTTTATTGTCGTTTCAGGTCGTGTATGACTCGAAGCTCCAACACTCCAATTGAACCATACCTAGATCCAGAGCAACTACTCAGGTACAACTATCAAATAATGGACAATGAACCACTCGCAATAATACATTTGCCTCGGGAAAATTTGTTGTTTGAAGAGCGATGAGAACTACAAGAAAATAATCAGGAAGAAGTCCTAATGGCTCAGCGGACATTGTGTGAGTACTCCTTATCTATCGTAGACGCGGTGCGAGGAAGCATTGAGCAGTCGAAAATCAATGCTAATAATTTTGAGATAAAGACGACCACGATTTAGATGATCCAAAATAATTTGCAGTTTAAGGGGAATATGGTTGAAGACTTGAACCAACACCTAAAGTGATTTCTTCAACTATGTGATACCTTCAAATATAATGGAGTATCCAACGATGCTATACACCTGCAATTATTCTCGTTTTCATTATGTGATAACACGACTGATTGGTTAGACTCATTAGAATTGGATTCCATTACAATAGGAATGACCTCGTGGAAAAAAATTCATCTTAAATTTATCCCAATAAGTCGAACGATTCAGCTTCGGCGGGATATCACAAATTTTAAACAATATGAAGGTGAGTCTTTATACGAGGCGTGGGAGTGTTTCAAGACAATTCTAAGGAAGTGCCCACACCATTAACTGCAAGCATGGCTTCAGATACAAATATTTTACAATGGTTTCGACGGACACATTAGATGGAGTATCCTATAACACCCCAAATCTTACGAGTCTAAAGTTTTGGGCGTATAATAGTAAATAGTCTATCTGATGTAGTGTTATTTGCCCAAATGATTATTTTGGCATATACGTGTGGGCATATAGTAACCGTCGCATGAGTTAGTAAGAATTTGACTTCATGATATTCTGCTATATTAAGGAGAAGTTCGTGTTAAGAGATAAAGGGTTAGTATGGAATGAGTATTTGTCAAATGTATAGTATGCTTGATTTGTTTGGAATACTATTCTAGTTAGATTTTAAGTAACTAGGTTAGAAATCGACTAAATAACCAAGTTGAATAATTGTAATTGCAAGGTATTTATTAATTTTCTCTCAGAAATTGTAGGCCATTAAAAAGGCAAGTTCTAAAATGTATGACACTTGTTAAATTTCACTAAGTAAGTTGAGTCATATTTATATGTGAAAAATGATTTCTGAAAGGGATCATCTATCTTCTTCCTCTTCCTTAAGTGGTATTTACTAATACTTTCCTTATGCCTGAATGTATCTTACATCGATGATCTAGAAGCTATGGTTCTTTTATGATCAGTGGTTACTTCGCATCCGGGTGAGTATTTTAGTTTTGCATGTTAAGTTCTGAATGAGTAAATCTGTATATGGTGATTGAATAGCAAGACTGTAAGTATAAGGTTTCTGCATGAGATTGCCAACGATTGATATGATAAATAATTTGTATGCATAAGAGTAGTAATAGTGAAATTATGTTTCTAAGCAGTGGTTGTTGCTTGTTCGAGATGGATATCTGGATTTGGACTCTTGAACTACAATAAGTGAGAATCAGTTAGGTGAGTCTCTACTCTGACTCTTACATGTAAACAGTACCAGTAAGTAATTTAAATAGTGATGAATTTTGAGTATTCAATGAATGAGTAAAACATAAGAAAGATGTTGCATGTGCAAAGATAATATGAACAAAGTATTTCAGGAATAAGAAGTTGTGTGATAAGTATGCAGGTAAAGTTCAATATGGAAAGTTTAGAATCAGTCAGGTGATTTTCTACTTTGACTCCTACATGTATACTGTTCATATTGAAGCATATCTATATGAAAGTGGTCAAACTGGAAACTGGAAATCATGGATGATATAGTATGAATATGATACTTATACAACTATAGGAATATATTGATGATTAAATAAGATATTGCTTGAAAATAAGTTCTATGGGATGTATGAAGAGTATTATGAAATTATGAAATCTTAGGTCTGAGATGTGTCTGGTTTGTAAAATTTGTAAAGTGAGTCGAGTCACTGTGGTGGTAAATAAGAAAGTCCCTCAGGACAATAAACACGAACTCTGATATGAAACTCTAAAGGAAAAAGTCCATGGCCATGGCATACTCTAAAAAGGAACCGCTGAATGACATTTTATCTAATGGGGTTCTCTATGTGTCCTAGGGCGGTGATGGGTAAACCTTACTCAATGTGAATTTAGGCAAATTCATATCGCAAACACGACAGTTTTGGGATTCTTATGGGGTATCTGGTCAGCCTTTGTGGCGTACTCTATATAGATAACATTTGTGGCATACTTTGTATGGATCGCCTTTGTAACGTACTCTAATTAGATTGCTTTAGAGCGTATTATGTAATAAGGACTTATGGCATGTTCGGTGTATTGTTTTTTTTTCCTCTGATGTGTTCTGTGAAGCCTGCCGGATAGTAAACAAGAGATTTTGTACGATTGCCTGTATGACGTGCTCTATTAGGTCTACGTGACGTGAACTATCAGGAATGTCTGATACAATTTGAGTTTGAATGTCTGTCTCTATGGTAAGATAAAAGTAAATTCTTATAGTTCTGTAATAAGTATGGTTAAAAGGGGTATTGAATCTTCTTCTAGAATTATTCAGAATCTAAATTAATTTTATCTTGAGTTATGGGATTCTGGTATAATACGATATGAAATTCATCTAAATAGTCTAACAATACTCTTCTGTATGAGTATGTGTAGTGTTAAACCAGGATATGTCTGAAGATGAAATTGATGGTATCTAGTTGTACATAGGCATTCGTCAAACATTTATGTATCCACCCGTGATAAATGTTATTGAACAACTATTTGAAATAAGAGTATGTGTTAAGACATGATTGTTGGACTTGAAGGGTATGTCTACAAAGAATTTATCATGTGGAAAGAGATTTATGGAAGTTTTTGAAGGATTCCTTAGTTAACTAGATAGAAAGATTAAATTTGACAAGAGCATGATAACCTATGTTTAATTATATGATAAAACTGCAGTGGTATCTGTCAAAATCAACGATGAAGAATAAGGGTTGGCACAATAGTTCATATAAGATTCCAAGTATCCATCAAGGTACTGTTGTGTTAAGCTCACTAAGTACTCATGTACTTTCAAGATATGTTACTAGCTTTCAAGTACTTGGGAGGAGACTTCACCTGAAGGGACAACACCAGGAGTATGCCAAAGTGGTGGCGGAGTGGGCTATTATGCATACAATGGAGATATGGCGTAGTCTAGAAATACACCTTTTGAGTCTGTATTAAATAAACATCCATTTTGTAAGGATTTATATCGAGTTTGTTGTAATAAGATTATTTTAAGTTACTTCCCTTGTTTTCATACAATAAGTTTCTAATTAAAATGTCAAATAACATGTTTAAAGAAACGAGAAATTGTAAATTATTTTCATTATTGATTAAGCTTTGTGTAGTAACACCTGAAATCTAAACTCGATGAATTGAGTCAGGTTTGGGGTGTTACATATCCAACGGATCTCTCATGTTTCACACGAATGAACAAGCCTACAAAATTCTAGAAGACTTGGCTATGAATTCCTAGATATGGCCTAACAAGAGATTCATGTATCAATCTAAGTTAGCAATGGTAAAAGCCATGAAGGAAGAGAGCGAAAATTCTCGATTCCAACAAATTCTTGAAAAACTTATCCTTTTAAAGACACTCATCAAGCCAACGAGAGCAAAGCAACATTTAGAAAACCAAATGGAGGAGACAAGCTATATAGGCAATAGGGATTGAGATCCCTATACCTACCATCCCAGTTGGAAGGATCATCCGAACTTCACATGGGGAGGTAACCAAGAAGGAGAAATTTAAGCATAGACTTGACAAAACCCTCTTTGTAAAACCTTTTCCAATTAATGGAAATTCAAAGAGATAAGCTAAATCGCAACAATAATTAACGCTGGAACCTTCAACATAAAAACCCGAAATGAACAAAACTTACTTACTGGAAGTTCAACAACACACACTTGAGTTCTAGACAATAAGAGAAGCATTTGGCGTCTCTTAACCTTCCCCTACACTTTAGTAACCACTAGCAAACAAAACAAAACAAAACAATCAACATCCTTACTTCGAGATTTCAAAAAATTCGTAACTCATACATAACAACAAAATTACTACAATTAAATCGTACCTTTAAGCACCGAAACAACCAACAGTATGATAGGTTCAACAATTAAACCAACAAAATGTTATACGAAGAGAAATTCAAGAATGATGCCCAAAATAAAGAAGAAAAAATAAAAATAAATTAAAAGGAAATAGGGAGAGAGAAGAAGTTAACGTAAGAAAATTCATTTAAATTCCTAATATCAGTGTTTATGGAGAAGTTCAAAAATAATATTCCTTAGTGCACACGCAGAGATTCGAACACAGGACCAGTGACATAGACAGATGCTTAATCATTAAACCAGCAAGCTCATTCTTTGAACCTCAATGCACAAAATCTAACTTAAGTGGTACATGCAAGTCTACAAGTTTAATCAAAGAATACGCAAAACTTCAAAAGATATGACTCGAACCTTATAACTTTAGTGAGTACCAAGAGCACATTACCACAAAACACCTACATTTCCATTAACACAACCGAAAAAGAAAATTCATGTTTTTGGGGTGTTACAAAGGTCGAGTGATGCACAAACTTCCCGATACATCAAATCATCAAACAAATGACACAAGGCAGATTTTTGATGTTGTGTTGTGCCACACAAGGGGTGTGGCGCTAAACATGTCGACGTGCATCCCAAGTTCATCAGAGTTATTTTTGTCCTCACAATCAAACTTATACAAAGATCTATGGCTTGTCGAAGACGTAATTTGAGTTGTCAACACCTCTATAAATAAGACATTAGGGGTTGAATGTAATCAAGTCATCCTAAACGCCTTCAAAAACCCTCGTAGTTTAGAATTAGTTTTAGTTTATTTTTGTTTCGACTTTTAGATACTTTCTTGTTTTTCTTCTTGAATCAGTTTTGATTCAAGGACTTGTTTGTTAAATTAATGTATTTAGTTTATATTTTCCATTGCATTTTTTTTATTTCATTATTCCAATCAAGAGATTTTCTACTCCATTTCCCATTCAATACTCAATCCACAATTATTCACATCTCTTTTCTTCTCCTATTCGATCGTGTTTTTCACATGGTTTATTCAATCAAAGTGAGATTATGAATAACATGAGTGGCTAAATCTCTTAGGAGAGATTAACGAGTGGATGGGAATGTGACTAACGGAGGATTTGAGATTGGTCGAGATGGATTAGGTTGTATAAATTATGTGTTCTAAAACTATTAGGCGTGGCAACCCTATTAAGTGATCATAGCTTACACTAAATTAGAATATTAGCCTAATTGAGTAAATCGTAATTCATCTTGGTTTTATCTTAGTTTAGAAAGTGAGGTCGGAAGATAAATGAGTATCAGCCAATTGATTAAGTTAATTAGAGTCGAGAGATAATAATTACTTGATCAATGATTAATCCACTCTAGACCCCCAATCTGAAGTTAGTTACAAACCTTGAAGCGAGTTAATCTTCCTAATTGATTTTTTGGTTTAATTCATTTGTTTATCTTTCTTTCTTTATTTTTGTTAGTTATTTATTTTTATTCATTTTAATCTATTTTATGATCTATCGTAATATAAGAATTAATTATTACTACTTAGACTTAGTATTGTAAATATTATTTTCATTATTTGCTCTATCCTCCATTGGGTAAGATCTTCGGAATAATTTTGGTATTTCATTGTACAACTATATTGCAATTTTACTCGTTCACTTCTAGACACCGTTGTTCTCAATTCTTAAATTTTTCTGGTGTTATATTTATTCTATAAACAATAACTTGTTTATAAGTGGTCAACAGATTAATTTGTAAGTGTGGTAAAATGTTATGAAATATGAAAATTGTGATGCAATGATATCGTGAATGTTATACATGAAACTTGGGTTAATGGATTGCCCATGTAGACGATATCTAAACTTGTTGGATATGGTTGACATACTGTGAAAATACTTTGGTTCTGGTGAATTACATTAATATTGTTTGTATAATGCCTCAATGTTTTGGCACGGAAAGAAAAATGAAAGAAAATATTGGCTCACTAGTTATCTAACATTTAACTAATACTAAGCAATATTACATGGTCAAATCATAATATGAAAAGACAACTTGTATTAGTAGATGAACCTAAACATTTCCTTAGTCTAATTGAAAATAAGCAAACTGATTGAAAGACTAATATATCATCTATCAAGTCCAATTAGGGAGATGTTTTGTCTTGAGCATCAAAGCGGACTCCCTGAAGATAGAGACAAAGATTTGACTGATTGGACTAACAGTACATTAGACAGTACCCAATTAAAATAGAACCTAAATATGTTTATGGATTTATTCACTTGTGAGGTTCATAGTGTGGCAAACTGTAACACCCGTTACCCGATTCGGTAGTCGAACCCAAGTAATAAGATGTTACGGGAAGACCAAACAATTTACATATACTTTACTAAACAAAATCTCATTTAATTAATTATTATCAATTCACTTATTATTAAATATAATTATTTGTAATCAACATGGACCAAATTGTGAAATTCAGACATGAAATAGGACCAATTTATAAAATATCAAAATTTTAGAGTCGGTATCGATAATTCATAGTTGGGTATCAATATCGTATCGATACCTTGCTAAACATCAATACCAAATCATGATTTTGTTTGTTATGTAAAACAAGGGTATCTATATTTTATGAAAAAAGTATCGATACTTAAATAAATATCGATACCATTTTGGCATTCTATTCATTTAAAAATTGTTCATATGATCAAATATCGATACTAAATGTCAAAATACCGATACTTAAGTTCAGAAATGGTAAAATTCATTCTCTAAATGGTCCATTTCATGCCCAAATTCATCTAAACTCAATCGGTACTCCTAGATATAATTACAGACAAGCAAATTATCAACTAGAGACATTCTTATTTATGTACCATTCCATTCAAAACACCAAATCCATATTAATTACATCAAAAAACCAAATCCATATTAATTACATCCAAACACCAATTCACTAAACATTAAATGACACTTTCACTATCACTTACTCAAGCACAATTAACTTTTAAATCAATCTCATATTTCAAACATCAAACATACTAAAACATATCACATATCATTCCTCATCCAAGCATCAAGTATACTAAGCATAAAACTCAAACATCAATCCAACACATTACATAAAATAATATCATCTCATTCATGAAGGCATTAGGCATATGATTCAAACAACCTATCAAGTTATCTAAATCATGATTATTACCATCCCATTCTTACATATATATATATATATATATATACATAGCCTTCAAAATACCAACAAAACCCGAAATAACCAATATAAGCATAGAAACATCCCTAGGTACATGCCAAGACCAAAGAACAATTCACCAACAGTTCGGGATTGTCGTTGGATGCCGAGTTGACTATCGAACCGTTAAGTACCAAATCTATGTAGGAAAAACAAAACCGTACGCTGAGTATAACTTAATGGTATTTATATAATTCAAACATAAAAGCAAAACCTAGATTAGAAACATATATAAGTTAAAATCAAAATGTTATGCAACTTAACAAATTTGATATACCAATTCACATATTCATAGATTCAAAACCAATTCATTTCCATAATATTAGTACATGACTATCAATTTCACAAGTCATTTTATAACACAATTCTTCTAATGGTTTATTTCATTTGAATTTCCAATCTCATGTTTTCATGGAACATGATATATCAAGGTTCACAATTCATTCCACAATTTCACATTTCATTTCCCATTTCAATTCCATTTCCCATTCTATTTCCATATCAAAATCATATAACTCATTTTATCATTTATATCCCTATTAACAAAGGATCCAACCAACACACCAGTTTGGTACCTAGTGCCACATCGGATAAATCTGAAGCAAGTAGTTGCGTCAAGAGCTATAAATAATTTTGACAACCAGTGTCTTATTGGTTAAACCAAAGCAAATTAGCACCCAGTACCTCAGCGACTCATAGTCGAAGTAACTCTAAACTCTTTCTATCCTATGGCATGTCATCTATATCCGACTCTACCCAAACAGTTAATGGGATTTTCATTACTTATTTCATACTCAATCAATATATAAATTTACATCAATTATATCATGCATTAATTTATTAAATCATATGACAACATCAAATATCTCAAAATGCATTCAATTTCATAATTATACAAATATTCACATCTTTCACATATATTCAATTTCGTCATCAAGAACGTCAATCATTTTAAAACAACCTAAATACATCTCATCATCAACAATTGACTTACCTTATATTCTCACCATGCACATACAGTTCAAAATGCAACAGTTTACAAGTAGTTTAGATTATAGAAACACAAACCGTAAACTCTAAGGTATTCGTTGACGACTTTGTCTTTTCCTTTTTTCGAGGAATCTGGGTCGAAGTTAGCTACGAATTAAAACAAACATAATAAACTATCAATATACAACCAATTTCACATTCAATTTCTAAATTATGCAACTTTTTCATTTTATTCAATTTAGTCCCTAAAACCGGGACTAACATAACTTTCAAATTTAACCTCAAAATTTTATACAGTTGTCACTTTAGGCCTAATTTAATTTCCTATTTCACATTACTACCAATAATTTCAAAATTTGTACATTTTAGTCCCTATCAATTGACTTTACAATTTCGTCTTTTCTCAAATCTAAACTTAAAATCCATCAAAATAACATCTCAAACTCCAAATATTCAATAATGGTAACATCCCAAATTTTTAACAATACCAAATATTATGACATGGGTTAGCTAGTTCAAGGTACCGGGATTCCGAAAATATAAAAATTATAAGACAAGGTACCCCTAATCTCGTACGTCCTTCTCCCTTTTATTTTTTCTTCGAAATGGCTAGAGAATGAAGAGAATTTTTGTTTTTCACTTTCAATCCACTTTGTTTTATAAGATATTTTTAATGTTTTATTTTAATTATATTTTTTTAGAACATTTTTAATCTTTAAAACATTTCATCATTGTCCACCATTATTAACCATTGGTCTATTTACTTCAAAAGCCCCTTAGTCATGATCTACTTTACAATTTAATAACATTTTATACTTTTAGCATTTACGCGATTTAGTCATTATTCTCTAATTAAGCCCTAATTCAATAAAATTACTTGACCGAAATTTAATTCACTACTAAAATAACTCTATAAATATTTAATATAAATATTTACGAGTCTAATTTACGAAAACAGAGTTTGAAAAGCACACTTTTTGATACCACTATCGTTCAGGTCATTACACAAACCTTAATCCTGAGTGGATAATGGGCTATGTAGGCATTACTCATATACTTTGATATAAGTAAAAGCCTGAGCTAAAAAAAATATAAGGAATCAAAAACTGGTGCGTTGGGTATATGACTTTTACTATATGTAGCATCATTCACAATAGTGGAATTCATAGCCTAAATAATGGGTAAATGATATTCTCTCATCAATATTACGTGATAGATTAAAAGTAAACATGGTTAGGATTCACTTTTCTTTGTGATACTATCTAATAGAAATTGACTTTTCATGAAGGAAGATGTAATGGATAACATGAGATAAAATAGGATCATATTAGGAGAACGGATTTATTCTAAAGAGATCAAGAATATTTTATGAGGGTAAAACACTTATGACAAGGTCTTTGGATGACCACTTATTGAGTAGATTTTGTAATGATATGTAATTAGGGAGAGTTCAGTCACGATACTATAGTGAAATGACTTTGACTAAATAAGTGTATAATTATAGGCAAAAAACTAGAACTTAATTATAAATTATTTTAAATCTAATTATATATGTTCAATCAATCTCTTCGCTAGTTTGTTGAAACCATGAATGAATTGCTTGTATAACCAAATGAACATAAATGAATGAAATTCATGAAGTTAGAGAAACTGGTCGCACTCGCAATTAAATGTGTTTTCTCACTAATTACAAAAATGACTTGACATTTAGTTTCATGTTTTGAATTATTGTTTGATTATAATTAAATAATTGAATTTCAAAATGAAATTAAATTAATTAGCCATTATGTATCCGTTGAATGTGAAAATTAAATATATTACCTCCTAGACTTTAATGTAATTAAAATTGGGTTAAAAATTATTTAATTAAGAAATTAATTTAGTTAATTTAATTAATTAAATTAATTATATGAAATAATATTTATTTTGGAAATATAAAACAAATATTGGGTTGTGTTAATTCTAAAGTGCTAGGTCAATAGCCCATGAAGCATATATAATTAGACTAAATACATGAGAGTCTCAATACCCCTCATATGATAATTGAGGGGCGGCAACCCTATTAATATTTACTAAAGTGTGCCACCCATCACTCTCCAAGCTAGACTAGGGGAAAGTTTTCTTTTAAATAAATTTTATTTGTGCAACCCTTGTTCAACCAAGATTCTCTTATCTCTCCATAAAAATAGATGACACTAGTAGAGCTATTGACATAAGTTTTAACACACAAGTTTTATATATTGTTATTCTACCAGAAAGTAGTGAGAATAAATTCTATTTTTTTTGGAATTACAATTTCTACCGATTTCTATTGAAAATAATAATTTTGTTTCTTATTTTGTGTTTGATTCGTGTTGCTTAAGCCCAAACTCGGCGTAATTCGAGGTACGATGATAGAGAATAAGGTCGTTCGATTGAAAGCTGGGAAAGATTCAAATGTAACTCCCGAAACCCAGCCTAGATGTTATGGTCGAATCCGGAGATATTACATTGGTTTGTTTGAAAACCAAGAAGTTCAATCCTAGCTTTAGAAACCGATAATTTGAAAATAATATTTTTAGCAAAACACTTATATGTTATTTCGAAAATTACACACAGAGCTTATTTATTTTAAAAAATAGCTCTTAACTTGATCTCGTTTACAAAAACAAAACACTTAAGAAATTACTTAGTTTGCAGCGGAAAAATTTTCAGAGTTTGTAACACCCCGAATCCGTGTCCTTCGTTGGATTAGAGTTACGAGGCATTACTGATCAAAACCCAACTCAGAACTGTCTTTCATTTTATAATTTATTCATAAATTAGACTAACTCAATCACAAAATTTCATTCCATATATATATTATTATCATTTTATATATATATATTATTTCATAAATTAGACTAACTCAATCACGAATTTTTTTTCAATCAAATTCAAATAGCATTTATTCACTCGCCGATAAGTCATCTCATATATATATAAATATATATAAGCACATAGCCAATTAAAATCAAACATGCATCATTAATCAAATTACATATACCAACCATGTTTCAAAATTCAACCATATCATTATCATTTACCTAATCAAAATTTGATATCATTCAAATTCTTAAAACATTTCAAACATATTTGGTTATATATCATAAACCAAGCATATATCAAAACATCTATTCGTACACATTTATTTCATTTCAATTTACTAACTATACTACATATTACAACATAGGTAATCTACCCTGTTTGGACAGCTCTTATACATCAAATTGGACAGCATTTATACACCAAAATTGGACAACATTTATACACCAAAATGGGCAGCATATATATATCAAATTGGACAGCATTTTTACACCAAAATTGGATAGCATATAGACACCAAATTGGGCAGCATATATATATATATATATATTAAATTGGACATCATTTTTACACCAAAATTGGACAACATATAGACACCAAATTGGGTAGCATATATATACCAAATTGGACAGCATTTTTACACCAAAATTGGACAGCATATAGACACCAAATTGGGCAGCATATATATACCAAATTGGACAATATTTTTACACCAAAATTGGACAGCATATAGACATCGAATTGGACTTGAATCGAATCATAACAATCCACATTTGCAAATCCTACCACAAATATATATATATCATGAAGCATAAATTTTTCCAACATGAACATATACCATGACCGAACATACAAAAAAAACATAAACATCATTTCTAGCCATTTTCACTTGGCTTTATATTTACAATTTCAAAATCAACCAAGACAAGTACTAGCCTATACATGCCATATGTTCAAAATTTAGAACTTTCAAAATACCGAGATAGAGGCCGATAGTGTGACGAACTTCCTTAATGATCCCTGAGCTCGTAACCAACTTTCAAAATCTATAAAACAAAGAACAAACATACACACATTAAGGTTTTACAGCTTAGTAAGTCATAAGCAAATGAGACATTTAATCTTATACATAACTTAATCTAAATAAACAATAATAAGCCATCATAATTTCATATATATATTTCCATTTCATGATTTCATATATCAAACATATATAATTTGCATCATTTTTTTTACTTAGGCCGAATGCATAATGAACCATTAACATAATCAACCTTTGCTTCTACAATAATAAAATAAACATCATTTGGCCAAATATATATGTTCACATATACATACACATAATTCACATTAATATATGATATGATATCGTCAAGTCATACATTCAACTCACCATATTTTTATAACTAAAATAAATACATACCTAAGCCTTTCTAATCTGAATTTTTATACTCGATCCTAACTTATTATAGCCCGTTGAATCATTTGGAATTAAAAAGGATACTCGAAAATTGAACGTTTCATACAATGTCATCGTCCCAGACGTGGTCTTACATGTAATCACATATCGATGCCACTGTCCCAGACAGGGTCTTACACGTAAATCACAAGTCAATACCAACGTCCCAGACGTGGTCTTACACGACAACACATAACAGAATTCTATGTCATGATACGTATCCTAGATATTCCTAAGGTTCATACGAGACTTTTTGGCGTTGTAACTCGATCAAAACAATCTCGTAACCATTTTCCCTAAGTTTATACACTTTCGGCCAGTACAAATTATATTCATAAAATTTAATTCAGCATATAAATTTTCATATATTTGAAATTAAAAAAAACATTTATATGCTTATAGACTTACCTCGGATATCGACGAACGAAAATAAACGACTATTCGATTATTTTTGTTTTCCCCGATCCAAATCCGATTTCTTTAGTTCTTGATCTAAACATATTCAAATTAAACTCATTCAAACATAATTCTATTCAATTTAACCCAAAAACACATAAATGGGAAAATTACCATTTTTCCCTGACATTTTGTACTTTTTACAATTTAGTCCAATTTGTACAAAACACAAAACATGCAAAATTTGCACACACCATGCTTAGGCTGAACCTTCCTCATGTTCATACCAGTCCATGCATCTCATTTATTTCACATTTTAGTCCCTCAAAATTTTATTTTCACAATTTAGCCCAAATTTCTTAAATTCATTAAAAATCCAAAGACAAAACATTATAATCTATCACATATCTTTTATTTTCTATCATCAAATAACAAAAATTACAAGCTATCATCTATAGAAAAACACATAATCATCATCAAACTCAAAAATTAGGGCATGGGTTTTGTAGTATTCAAAGCAACGATTACAAAAACGTAAAAATTATTAAAAACCAAGCAAAAAACATACCAAATTTAAAGCTTCAAAGTACCGATTCTAAACAACAAAAATGGCTCCCTTTCTTCTTCAAGTTTTGGCAAAAACAAAGAAGAATGCATGGACATGTTGTGTTTTATTTAATTAATTTATATTTTATTATACATTTACCATATTAACCTTAATGATATAACTTTAATTATTAACTATGCATGTCCATAAAAGTCCACTCATGATTCTAATGGTATAATATCAACATAAGGACCCACATTATAAAAGCCATAACAATAAAACACTTTAACAAATAGCTAGCCACTTTTGCATTTTACGCGATTAAGTCATTTTTCACAAATCGGCACACAAATGATAAAATTAATTCACGAAAATTTCACACATGTCAATTCACATACTATAAGCATGGAAAATAATATTAAAATATTTTTCTAACTCAAATTTGTGGTCTCGAAACCACTATTCGACTAGGTCTAAACCGGGCTTTTACAACTCTCCCCCCTTAGGGATTTTCGTCCCCGAAAATCTTACCAGCGAATAGGTTTGGGTATCGTTCTCTCATAGCATCTTCGGGCTCCCACGTAGCTTTTTCAACCCCGTGTCGATGCCATAATACTTTTACTAAAGAAATTCTTTTATTCCGCAATTCTTTCACTTCGCGATCTAAAATTCGAATCGATTTTTCATTGTAGGTCATATCAAATCGAATTTCAACCTCGGTGGGAGAAATCACATGTGATGGGTTGAATCGATATCATCGAAGCATCGAAACATTAAATACATTATGGATCTTTTCTAACTCCGATGGTAACAATAATCTGTAAGAAACCGGCCCGATACGCTCATTAATCTCATACGGCCCAATAAATCTCGGACTCAATTTGCCTTTATGACCAAATCTGAGTATTTTCTTCCACGACAAGACTTTGAAAAACACTTTCTCCCAGATTTGAAACTCAATATCTTTACGTTTTAAATCTGCGTACGACTTCTGACGATCTGACGCAGCTTTTAGACTATTGCGAATCACTTTCACTTTCTGTTCAGTCTCTTCGATCAAATCGACCTCGTATATTTTATTTTCACTGACCTCAGTCCAATACAAAGGTGTTCGACATTTACGACTGTACAAAACCTTGTAAGGTGCCATTTTGATACTCGATTGATAGATATTATTATATGAAAATTCAGTCAGTGGTAAGTATCGTTCCCACGTTACTTCAAACTCAAGAATGCAACACCTCAACATATCCTCGAGTATCTAAATAATTTGGTCGGATTGACCATCCGTCTGTGGGTGAAAAGCAGCACTAAAGTGTAGTTTCTTACCTAATGTATCTTGCAGTTTCTTCCAAAACCGCTATTTGAACCTCGAATCTCTATCTGAAACAATAGAAATAGGTACTCCGTGTAATCTCACAATCTGAGAAATATACAATTTAGCAAGTTTATCAAGCGAGTAATTTGTACGAATCGGAATACAATGAGCTGATTTAGTCAATCTATCCACAACAACCCATATTGTATCTTTCTTACTAGGTGACAAAGGTAATCCCGATACAAAATCCATCGTACCTCTGTCACATTTCCACTCGGCTATCATAATTGGCTGAAGTAACTCAGACGGTACTTGATGCTTGACTTTAACTTGCTGACAGATTAAACATTTCGAAACAAAGTCAGAGATGTCTCGTTTCACACCAGGCCACCAGTAAAGCTATTTCAAATCATTATACATTTTCGTACTACCCAGATGAATAGATAACTGACTACTATGAGCTTCATTCAAAATCATTTGCATCAACTATGAACTTCTCAGGACACACATTCGGTCTTTAAACCTCAAACAACCTTCAGAATCAACTCAAAACTCATTTGCTGAATTTAACAAATAACTGTTTATCTCTCAAAGCTTGTAACACAATTCTCAAATGTTCAATATGCTCCATCTCTTTACGAGAATAGATCAAAATGTCATCAATGAACACAACAACGAATTTGTCTAAATACGGTATGAAAATATGATTCATTAAATACATAAATACCGTAGGAACGTTAGTCAAACTAAAAGGCATAACTAAAAATTCATAATGTCCGTACCTTTTTCAAAAAGTAGTTTTCGGCACATCGAAATCTTTAACTCGCAACTAATAGTAACCCGACCTCAGATCTATCATCGAAAACACAGTAGCACCTTTCAACTGATCAAAAAATCGTCAATCCTGGGCAAAGGATATTTGTTCTTTATACTCACTTTTTTCAATTGACGATAATCAATACACATTCTCATCGTGCCATATTTCTTTCTCACAAACAAAATCGGAGCACCCCAAGGCGAGAAACTAGGGCTAGCAAACCCTCTATTTGTCAATTCTTGCAACTGAGACTTTAATTCTTTCAATTCGGTCGGAGCCCTTCTGTACGGAGCTATTGAAATCGGAGTTGTTCCCAATACTAAATTAATACCAAACTCAACCTCTCGGACCGGTGGCAAACCCGGTAACTCTTCAAGAAACACATCAGGAAACTCACAAACAATAGGCACTGATTCTAATTTCTTATCTGTCAGACAAGTAAAATAAGCTTCGCATCCCTTTTTCACATAATTCAGACCTTTCATTGTTGATATCACAGCTGGTAACCCGTTTAGATCACTGGACTCAATTCGAATTATCTCGCCATTCTTGCATCTCAAATCAATAGTTTTCCATTTGCAATTCACAATAGCATCATGCAAAGTTAGCCAATCCATACCCAGAATTATATTAAATTTATCGAATGGTAACAACATCAAATCAGCCAGAAAACATAAATCTCGAATCATTAACAGACAATTCTTGCATACTTTATCAACCAAGACACACCGGCCCAAGGGGTTCAATACTTTAATTACAAACTCAGTAGACTCTACATGCAAAGTCTTACTGGATACTAAAGTCTCACATACATAAGAATGAGTCGATCCAAGATAAATTAATGTAATAACAGTAGTATCATAAAGGTCGGTAATGACATCTGGAGATGATGCTTCTTCGCGAGCGGAAATAGTGTATGCTCGAGCAGGTGCTCTAGCTTCACACCTCACAGTTGTATCCTTGGTCGTTCTCTGACTCCCACTCACATTCCCTGCACCTCTAGGTGGTCTCGCTCTAACTGCAATGTTACTTAGTCTCATGTTCTGTACTGTATTCTGTTCAGCCAACTCAGGACAATCACGGATAAAATGATCTAATGATCAACATCTAAAACAAGCTCGATCATTCAATCTACAACTTCCCAAATGCCTTTTACCGCAATGCTTGCACTTAGGTCGATCGGATCTAACATTTCCAACACTTGCAACAGAAGTAGTTGGAGCTTTGAAGCTCGAATGCGATCTAGCACGGTCTCTATTCAAATGTCCCACTTTAGCCTTTGAACGGCTAAAACCATCTCGAAATTTATTTGGTACAGACTGAAATGATTAACTCGAGAATCTCTTTCTTACATCTCTAACTTCTGATTTAGCTTTCCTCTTCTCTTTACCTAGTTCTTCGGCTTTACATGCTCGATCATCGAGCACAACAAACTCTTTGATCTCTAAAATCCCAACTAACAGACGTATATCTTCATTTAAACCATCTTCGAATCTTTTGCACATTATTTCTTCTGTGGATACGCATTCTCGCGCATACCAGCTCAGTCGAACAAATTCACGCTCATATTCTATAACAGACATATGACCTTGTTTAAGCTCCAAAAACTCCTTTCGCTTTTGATCAATAAATCTTTGACTGATGTACTTCTTCTGGAATTCAGATTGAAAGAAATCTCAGGTAATTCGCTCTTTCAGAACAACAGAAATTAAAGTTTTCCACCATTGATAGGCTGCATCTCTCAGCAAAGAAACAACACATTTAACACATTCGTTGGGAGTACAAGACATTTCATCGAATACTCGGATGGTATTCTCGAGCCAAAATTCGGCTCTCTCAGCATCTGTCTCATTGGTGGCCCTGAACTCTTCGGCCCCATATTTGTGAATTTTATCGATAGGAGGCTTATTCGTAGAAATTGGATTCATAACAGGAGGTACAACAGAAGTCTGAAGGGGATTAGGGGGTGAGGGTTGTTGAACAGCCGGATTTGTTCGTACGAAATCTATGAACCACTCATTCATCATTTGGAAGAAGGCTTGCTTAGCCTCTCCTTCTTGGTTACTCGTAAAAGGTCTAGAATCAGACTGCACTGACCCTTGAGTGGGAGCGGGTGCATTACTTTCTACATCATCTGCTATGGCTCTATCGGGATCCATTTACTATATGAAAACACATTTGCAAATATCAGGAATCATCACACTACTGAAGTATAAAATATGGCATGTATAACTAGACTCACACGCCCTACGTTAGTCCTAGAACTGACTAAATCGTAGCTCTAATACCAATCAAAATGGAATGAAATTTTGTGATTGAGTTGGTCTAATTTATGAAATAATATATATATAATGATAATAATATATATATGGAATGAAATTTCGTGATTGAGTTAGTCTAATTTATGAATAAATCATAAAATGAAAGACAGTTTTGAGTTAGGTTTTGATCAGTAATGCCTCGTAACTCTAATCCAGCGACGGACACGGGTTTGGGGTGTTATAGAGTTTTAGTTTTGAAAATCGAAATCCATTTTGTTAACTCGTGTGATTTTGCAGTTTCATGTTTCGAAAATGTCAATTATCGATGATTTAAACAAAAACCAAAATAAAGCAAAAAAAAATTTGAAGTCCCAAAAGTCCAAATAGATAATTAGGAAAATCACCATATATTAATTAACTAAGATAAATAATTCGAGCACCCGCATGTCGTTCAGTCCTAAGTCAAAATACCACCTAAAACGTATTAAACGAAAGAGTGAGCTAGAAGCCCATTGTGTAACACATCCCAAGCAACACATCAGAAACACATACACAAACAAATATATTTTCAGATACTGATTCAGACATATTCTCATATAAGGAATCAAATGTATTCTCATAATGAAATAAAGATACTTATACAGATTCAGATGTAAATGCAGACACAGATTCATATACAAATGTAGCCACAGATCCTACCCCTATCTGCTACACACCAACTCCATCCAACCAATCACACTAATTAAGACTACAAGAGTCAACCCATCCAATCATATTGGGTCATGGTGGTATGCCACTCATATAAATGTAGCTGAGCTGCTAGACAAAAATGTTGCAGTAAACTACTAGAATCATATATAAGTACTCAAGCCACTATAATTGCAGTCAAGCTACCAGAACAAATATTGCTGATATACTGCCAAAAGATGTAGTAATATTGCTAGAATCACACTTCTTCCGTCACATATCATATCCCACCCCAATGCATATACAAATACTAACAGACATCAGACACACATATGTCCCACATGCTTTTCACATCAGAACATGCTAACAAAAACATCGGATTAAAAATCATATTCAAATTTCACATTTTGGACATGCTTTCAATTGAAACACATACAGTAACCATATCACATACAATAGCAAAATCTCATATTTCATGTTTCAAAGTCAAATTTAAGACAAACAGACCCCACAAAAAGTCTAATTACAAATTTCAGAGTCAAACGGGCCTAAGTGAAAACTTTCAAAAAGTAGGCCCACATGGCCCAACTGACGCAGCCCGTGTGGTCTACACGATCTAACACATGCCCGTGTGACCTACACGCCCGTATGGACCATACGACCCAAATCACCTAGTCCGTGTGACATACACTGTCTGGCACACAGCCTAGCACATGGTCGTGTGGCACACATGGTTTGCCAGAAGGCCGTGAGACACCGACTATATAGTTTACAGCTTTGCACCATTAACTATTTTCTAAGTTTTTTGGGTACACACCTGATCAATTTTTGATGCTAACACTACTACAAGGATTCCAGTACTCAAAAGTAACAACAGTCCCCGAAACCTCCTACCCCATCTGAAGTAGGCTGAGTGAACCATAACCCTCACACTGCGACGAAACCACCCTTGAAAACAGACCTTAAGAACTCAAAAGTGTGAAGATCCACAACAGCAACAACAAAGCCTAAATAAAAGTAAAAACCCAAGCTCCAAAAGTTTAAACCTTCAACAAGTAGTGGAATAATGGCTTCATAAATCAAGCTGGTGATTAACTTCTTTTTCATTTATAGCCAAAATGGTCTATAGTCTGTTTGTATAATGTTGGGTAATTTAATAACTATGGTTCAATCATTAATTTCATTTACAGCACAAGATGTATCTTTCTCTTTATTGCAATCAAAGAGAAATAATTTCAATAAAGAACATGGATCTAAATCACCATATCTCCATCTTGTAAACATGAATGCAAAAGATCCAAGTACACACCTACAATAGATCCCATTGGTCATTTTTGCATCAAATTCAATTAGATCAAACACAAATTTGATGATTCACTATATATGGTTTGCAAAATACTAAGAGACCACATGAAGCATAAAACAATAGACAATTCATTTTGTTCTTGCATTTCTCCCACCCTTTTTTACTTAACTACCTCACACAACCAGCATGGTAATGCGCCAAGGCTTGTTGCATAGGCCTTTGCACAGTTACCTAATACACCACATCTTTTCCAGGTATGGTACTCAGCATAAGCTACATAATCATTAACAAGGGCTTTTCACGTAAGAAGCCAATTCCTCCCTGGACCTAAACTTAGTTCCATCTATAATTGAATATGGAAATGTAGGAGAGGAACGTGAGAGAGAATGGAAGAGTGGGAGGTTTTTCTAGAAACTAATTTTCAAAACAAAAGTAACACGAATAGAATCCTATCTTTTTAGATTTTCCAAAATTTAAAACAAAAATAATTTTCACTTTGCATGCACAAGGATTTGAACACAAAACCAACGAGTAAGCTAACACCTTACCACTAAACCAACAGACTCATTCTTGATATCAATTGAGCTAAAATAATTTATAAATCAGATGTTCAAAGATAGATGTTTAAGCAAAATTAACAAAAATTCAAGGGAAGGAATTTGATCACAAGACCTCTCACACATCACGTGACCACTTTAGGTTTCACTAACCCAATCTCTTCCAACCCAGTTTTGGGATGTGACATCAAATCTATCTCATACAAAGCACCAATACTTTTTGGGAAAATATTATTGCTATAAATATCACAAATCAACTTGGTTTTCAAAATTTTCAAACTTCCACTGTAACTAAAAGTTATTTTCTTAAGTAGATTTTTCCAACAAATAGTTTAGCACTCCCATGCTTTCCTACAATTCTGTGCCCTTGTTATTTGCACTTTGGTGCTTGTGTTGTTAGCACTTATGTGTTCTATGAATATCATGTTATATTCCATGTGTCCATATTTTTCATTCATGTCTACTATGGTCTAAGTAAAGATAGTATGTGAAAATATGACGATTAATCATGTTATATTTCTAATTTTCATCTTAAGTTAAATCATTATATTTTGATAATTGTGTATATATATTTTATTTAAATAAATTTAAAGGTAAGATTTCAATTCTCTGAGTACTTACTAAGCCATTCATGTAGCTTAAACTATTTTTTTGTTTTAAACACCTAGATTGGAGATTGAGTTTAACAAGATCATTTTGTTGTAGATTGGCTTGGATCGTATCTCATCACCAAATGAAGGCTTGAAGAGTATATTCATTACATTTTGGTTCTTAGAATGGCATGTATGTAAGTCTAGAACCATATGAACATTTATAGAAAATTAGTTTTATGGTTCAAAACTATGTCATGCAGACTTGATAGTGTTATGGACTTTGAAATGTTTAAGTTTTATAATGGGACATAAATGAATTATATGATTTTTGAGTGATAATTTGGTATATTCTGAGGATTAAAAGTGTTGGATAAAGTTTGGAAATGATTGATGATCAATTTAGCATGTTTTGAGCTGTTTCAGGCTTGTTTTTTGCTCACTTCGACCTTGGTATTGGAACAAGTGTGAGTTGTATCGGTACAACTCAAACAAAAAGAAAAAATGTATATTTATAGGGGTCAAGTATCTATACCTTGAGGGGAGGTATTGATACCTCTACCCTGTCTCACCCAATATGCCATGCTTTGCCTTGAACAAGCCCCAAACGATCCCTTAAATGCAACCAAACTTTAAAGGAAGCTTAGAAATTGTTCTAAATACCTCAAATGACTTTAATTAAGTCAATATTAAGTGGTAAAGATGAATCTCGAGGTTACTGAACATAGTGCTTAAATATGACATCCTTAGCTTGATTTTTCGTCTAAACTCGAGTAAGGAGTGTTACACAGCCTTGATCCATAGAATTGAAGTTCTTTTTGAAAAAAAAAGTAAAAAAAAAAACCTTAGTTTCAAAACCCTAGAAATTAACTTCTAGAAACTATAGGAGAATTCAAATTTTGTTATTTTCGAAACCATATCCCATATTCAAAATATGACTTTTCCCATGATACATGATACTTTTATTTCATGGAAAACCTAAAACTTTGCATCAAACAAAATCTAATACTCGATAATGAACATACCTAATCAAAATGTATCAATTCCTTAGGAAGGTGTGTAGATTTGCATTATGCCTTGTCCAGGGTCTCATTTTTTATTTTCTTTATAAGATTCCTTGTCTATTTTTTACTTCAAAATTTTTATAAATAAAATTAAATAAAAATTATGTGGAGATATTTGTCCATGTTCTAATCACATACTTAAAAATAATCTAATTACAACCAATCTAATTTTAAAACTACAACTTTGGGAAAAATATAATGCTAAACATTTATATATCAACATCAACTGACATATATATTTACAACATGCATAGGAGTTGAGAATGTCACTTTCTATCAATTTAATTAATACACTAGAAGAGGAGAATAAATGTTGTTTAAACCTATTTGTTGGTGCAAGTTCATCAAAAGAGGCTAGACTATTTATCCAACTATTTATCATCAACACCATTCATCTTCTTTCTTCTTTTCATCAATTCATCTATCATCTTTTTTTCTTTTCTTAGTTCTTTAATTATTTATTTTCCATGAATATATCATCTAATTCTGGTTGGAAATTTCATATTTGAAACTAAGAATTTTGGGTTTGAAGCTACACTTCCAAAAATTTATTTATGTTGCAAGAAAGAGCCATAAACTTCGAGTTAATTGTTTGCACTCTTAAAATTTAATCCTGGGCTTTCACATCACCAAAACTTGGTACATTAGGTACATGACTTGTGCATGGAATGACATCAATTATACTAGTGGAATTCATAGCTTAAATAGAGAGTGAAAGGTATCCTCTCACTTACATTGTATAGATTATGAAAATGGAACGTGTAATTCATAGCTTAAATAGAGAGTGAAAGGTATCCTCTCACTTACATTGTATAGATTATGAAAATGGAACGTGACAACAAGTCATTTGTCTAAGGCGAATGACTATCATTACTGTTTGAATGTAATGGTCATTTTTATTATGGAAGATACAAAGGTGACCATGAGAAATAAATTGCTTAATAAGAACAATTTGTATGAATGGGTGAAAATGAAAATGAGAAATATATTGCATAAAATTACTATCTACAATAAATGTGTTGTTTTCTTGATAAGGCAAGAGATGACACAGAAATTAAATTAATTTCTTTGGGGTATTATTTAATTTTATGAAATTAAATAATTGAGTCTAAAGTGAGAATTAAATTAATTACTTTCATAGTTATATTTTAATTATTCAATTAAATTAATTTAATCATAGATTCCATTATGATAAAGTTGTTAATATTTTAATGGAATTAGAATCGGGTTGTGTAAATTGTTTAATTGAATTAACATTAAAAATAATTATTTATAAATAGAAAGCTTAAGTAATTTTGTTAGATAATTATATGAACTTTTTTTAAGTGGATCAAGACTGATAGCACATATAATTGCCACGACACCAAAGGAGTATTACTCCTTGGTGTGATCGGCTTCCTTGAATTAGGAGCCTTTGGAGGACTCAATTTTTTATTAAATAATTATTATGCTCATCTAGTTCAAATGTATCTATTGCGATTTTTTTTCTTGTATAAATAAGAACTAAGATTGCTAATTAATTTTCACAAGTCAATCTAATAAGGATACTCTATCAAATTTTAGTTAAATTTTTATTTGAGTATTTTTTTAACTCGAATAAATTCTATTATTCTTGAATTTTCAGATTTAGATTTTGTGAGATTATAATTACAACATTTTTTGCAATTATAATTCAAATTTAGAAATCAAAGTTTGGTTATGGACCCATTACATAAGAGGAAGTGAACTTTCCTCCTATGAAGTCTCAATTTCGTTCAATGTTTGGTTCTTTGAGTTAGAGTCCACTCTTTAAGAATTTGAGAGTTCAAGAATAACATAGAAGATCATTAACTAAAGCTTGAAGGATTTGGACTCTAGTTGGATTGTCTGACAAATTCGGCAACTTCCCAAAGGCCTAATCAGCGATTTAGGCATCTCCCTAAGCTAAAAAACACAACTACTTTATTTGATCAAATTTATTATTATATGTATCACAATGAATATCTTTTTATGAAAAACTTTTAAGATTTCGTTGTGCCAACTCAAACATTTCTCATATAAGTTTTTCCAATACCCTTGCCCTAATTAGGTCAACTTGGTCAATTTATCATCTCTTCATTTAAAAAAAAACGTCAAATATTTAATTAACTAATTAATTAAATATACCTCCAAATCAATTATTAATTAAATTTAAATAAATAAGTTACACAATCTAGTTCTAATTCCTTAAAATTATCATTACTTTACTATGTTAGGATTTATGTACAAACTTGTTTAATTATTCAAATAAAATTCAGCTACAATGACTATATAATTCAATTCTCATATTGGATTCACTCATTTAATTTATTCAAATTAAATAATAATACAAAGAAATTAATTTAATTTCAAGTCATATCTTGCCTTCTCGAGAAAATGAAATTACCAAGGATAGTAATCTATACAATCCATTTACCATTCTTCATTTTGTTCATTCATTCATTCAAGGTTCTTCCATGCAGTCCATTAAGAGTTATAATGAGCTAGCTAAGAGATCCATTGTACATATACAAATAAGGTTAAAATAATTTATATTAAGTTTCACTCTTTGTCCATTAATTACAAAGTTATTTTGTCATTGAGTCGATCTACTAAAAGTAGCATGACTAAACCCCTATTATATCATTACGAATTTTACTTATTTCAAGATTTAGTCCAATGATCATGTCATTTGTTTGTTACCCTTATAGGATATATGTGATCCTTTAAATATTTACCTACTTTGATCACTTTTATCTCATGGTCATCATTGTATCTTCCATCTGAAAATGATTATTACTCATACTAATAATAATAAAAGATTTTGCCTTAGACAAATGACCAATGGTTATGTTCCATTTACATGAACCATACAGTGCTAGTGAGAGAATACTATTTATATTTTTTTATCAAGCTATGATTTCACTATTGTGAGTGAAGCCATATCATGGATAAGTCATGTATCCCATATATCAACTTTCGGCCTACTAACTTAAGAGCATATGTTTTCAATACATCATAGTATATGAGTCATGTACGTATGGTCATTAACTTACTTAGGATATAGGTAAGTTACACTATGAAAGCTATAAATGAATTAATCCATAAACGAATTTAGGATGAATTCAACTTGAGTCATGTCTGATCATGTTCAATGTATTGTTAGTCTAGACAATCACATCTATGTCTCTATTTCCGGGAGTCAATCCTATTATGATAGCTAAGATAAGCTACATCCTTAATTAGGCTTATAAAAGACATATTCATCGTAACATGAGCCATTTCCTTATACATTTTGCTTTACATGAAGAAACCATTGAAACATTCATACAAAGAATATTAAATTGATCATGTGAATATTTTTTATTCAATTAGTTTGAAAACTATAAGAAATAACAAAATAACTATACTAAGGATACAAATCCTATTAGCCATGAAAAGCAAGTGTTTTGGTTGAAATAAAAGAAAGAAGGAAGATTTAACAAGGACTTTACTTGGTTGGCCATTATAGAATTTTATAAGAATTAGTGTTTTATTTTTCAAATGTAATATTTACATTACTATTTAATTTTGATTGGTTAGAACACCTCACATAAGAGTTTAGAGAGTTTCTAATGATCCATAGGAGTTTTATTTACATATTCATTAGATTTTTATTTAGGAGTATTTGTTTACTTTAAACTCTTGTAGCTCGGCCTATAAATAGGGACCTTAGGGCACCTATTTTCATGAATTGAATAAATTTGGGAGGTTTATCTTTTTTAACTTTTTATTGTATGTGTAAAGCATATTGCGAGAGTAAGAGTGATTCTTCTCCTTCTATTTTTGGAATATTTGTTTACTTTCAAGTCTTCCCAAAATTGCAAGTCTTTAATCTCTAAGCTCAGTTAATGGCGTTTCTATGAGTTTTCTTCTAAGAGTTTTGTAAGGGTCCAAATCTAATAATTTACATTGTTGGATATAAGTTATCAAAATGTTCGATAGGGTTAATCTATATCATTTTCTTTTTTTATTTTTTATTGTATATATTCCTTTATTTTGAAACTGACTTGGTTTAATTCTATATGTTTTTCTTTTAGATTGAACACACTTTTTGGGCAATTCCATTCGACACACTCATCCCAAATACAATATAATAAGCTCATTCTTTCTTTAATTTTTCTTGGAGTATTTATTTTAAGCTCTTATAACTTAATAATAACTGAGGACTTTAGGCCACCTCCTTCCATAAATTGAATCAATTTGATATTTTTTTCCCTTTTTATTGTGTGAGTGAAGCATATTATGATAGCAAGAGTGATTCTTCTCTCGTTATTTTTGAAGTCTTTGTTTACTTTTAGGTCTTCCCAAAGTTACAAGTCTTCAAGTTCTTTAACCCTGATTAGTGGCGCTTTTAGGAGTTCTTTTGTTTATCTCTATATCTTGTTTTCAATTTACAACACACTCTGGGCTAGGAATTTCATTTGACACATCCACTCTTCCTCTAGGCTGAATATAATATAATAAACTCATTCATTCTTTTATTTATTTTTTTCAAGACTTTCAAATTTGACTTATTGGTTTCTTGTGCAAGATCTTGGGTTTTTCAAATCACATATTAAATATAAATGTTTTTACTATAGTTCTAAAATAAAGTTTATCATTTTATCAAAATATTTTTCCTTTCATCAAGGATAAAAAGTGACATTTAAAAAAAATAATTACTCAATTTTTGGTTAATTACAGGATGGAGTATCCCTAAACAAATTAACTATAAACTAATCTCAAGAAAGCAATACCCACTGCATCCACCATTAAGAGGCTGATAGTACCTAATGGTGAGACATTGAAAATTTGAAGCCCATCAAATGAACTAAATATACTATTTTTTACCAGCCAATTTGGAACAAAATTCTTTTCCCAAGGGATATACTTTATTTTCCAACACCAATTTGTGTTGCATTCCCTGATTATATAAGTAGATAATTAGTTTTAGCTACTAACATGCTATCTCTTCTTTAATATAAAGAATATTATATTTTATGAAATTGTGCTACCAAGCGTATCTCTTCAAGAATAACAACTCTTGTTTAGAACAATTGTTGTTCAAAATAACTATTGTTTGAGAATAGTTATGTCCAAAATAACTATTTTCGAATAGACCTTTAGTTAGAACAATTGTCATCTAGTGTAGTTTTTATTTGAGAACAACTAAAGTTCAAAACAATTCTTATTTAGAATAATGACATTTCAAGAATAGCTATGTTTAGAGCAATTATTGTTTGAATTAAATTGTATTTAGAATATTTATGTTTTTTTGAAAGAGCCATTATTCAGAACAAGCTTTTACTACGAAAAGCATCACCATAGAACTACACTTTTTCAAAACAATCTCTACATTAAAAACAACTATGTCGAGAAAACTCATGTTTTGAACAAGTCAAAATAACTATTATTCAGGAACAATTCTCATCCAAGAACAACCATCATCTCATGTTTCAAGATATGTTATGTGAAAGATGTTTCACATTGTATCTTTTCACTAAAGTAGAAGAAATGGAAATAACCCCGAAATATGATAGGGTTCTTAGGTTGTCTTCACTCTTGTGATGTTCCGGAGAGCTTGGCTTGATGGTTTAGCTATGGAGGTAGTTAAGAGTTCTCCTCTTAACATTTTCCTGAAACATTGAGTGTTTTCCCTTCTTTTAGAAACATAGTGAATTCTTCTTCACTATTCACTATCACCAACAAAACCTTTCACTATCCATTTTTAATCATTAATGTAATCATAATTAAAAATTAATTACATTATTCATATTAATTACCAAATTTGTAACTCCTATCCTTGAAACATTATAAATAAGAGCCTTTCACAACTGGTGAGGGGACTTTTGGCACTTTTGGCATTTTCAACTTTTTGAATTCTCAAAAGATTCTCTTGAGAATTGTTTCAATCTACTTCTTTTTTAAGCCTGATCATTACTCATATTTCTCTCTCTCCACCTTACAGACCACCACTTGTTGTTGTGTTTAGTATTAACGGGTCTACTCTAGTCTTTTTCTACGCCTTCTTCTGGTACACCTTGTTCACTTATTTGAAATTCTTCCTTTCTCCATAAAAAGAACCATCTACAATATCTATTGAGGAAAAAAATGAAGGTGAATCTTATTTCCTCCATTAATAATCATCTTAATCGAAGAATGCAAGTCAGACTCAACAAGAATCTTCCTTTTACCATTGTTCCGAGCAAGATTAATTCCATGGAAAGTGGCCTAAGTTCTAAAACTTTACTTTAGCATTTTACACTATGAAAAAGAAAACTAATTTATTCTTAATGTTATGACAATTCATTTTCACACTTATGTAAGTTTTCCCTCATCTTATTACACTATTTTATTTTGATATCGCCGTCGTCATTTTTTTTCCTAATACTAATAAAATGAGCACAAAGGTCATTGTATGTTAAAAACACAAGCAACATAGTTATTTTTGTAACAGTTTGGAAAAACAAACTATTAATTTTATGAGGTGGACATACTTAAATGGTGTGGCATTGGTTTAAAATATGATGTGATATTATTAAGTGATGTAACATATTCATTCAATCTATTGTAGGTTACTTTGAAATGTTGCATTTAACTAGTGAATAGGACATGAAATCAGCGAGTTAAATGCAATGGTTTGGTTAAGCTACAATTGGTCAATTGAACATGTCACGTCATTTAAAAATGACACACCATAGTTTAAATTATTAGCATAATAATGAGGAATTTTTTAGAAATTTGAAGTTTTAAGCTCAAGTCATATCATTTTTGGGCTTAGTCTAAAGTTATTTTCAGTTGAATTAATTATTGAATTCAATGTTTTTAATTATGTAAACCTTGTACAAAGTTTTACTAGGTTAAATATGTCATAAGTTTTTATACTTTTGTAAGTTTGTAATTTATTTCTTGTACTTTTATTTTTAGGAATTTACTCCTCTACTTTTTAGATTTTTAAAATTCAAGTTTAACTGCTAACCCCGCTCAAATTATTTTGTTAAATTAGGTTTCATTACAAGGACATATTTTAGTTATATTACTACCAATTAAGTACTTTTTTCATTTCAAAATGTCATACTTGCAAATTTTAACAAAATAATAATAATAATAATAATAATAATAATAATAATAATAATAATAGTATTAATAATTAAACCTAAATTTTGAAATTTGAAAAGTAGAGAAACTAAATTCCAAATTTATGAAGAACACAAAACCTATGACATATTTTAACCTTATCATATGTACATATACTATAACAATATAAGGTTACAGAAAAGGAAACAAAATGTATGCGACATAATCTATTCGCTCTACCATTTGGTGCACTAATATAATGACAACAATAATTAATAGGTTTCATTAAAAAATCTTATAAATTATCATAAACACAAGTTTCGATATTAAAATAGAAAGATTCATTCAAACATAATCAAAGATTACAATATTTTAAATAAAATGTAAAAAAAGAGAGAGAGAGAAAGATTTTGCTTAAGGTAATCAAAGATACACGAACTTTCATATAGGTTACAATTATGATTTTATTTTAAAATGTTTACTTAGTTTATATTCATTGTTTAAAGTTTGTATCAAAGATAAATATAATATTATAAAATTAAATTTTAACAATTTTAACATTAAAATAAATTAATTTATTAATATATATATATAATAAATTAATATTATTATTTAAATTATAATATATTAATATTAATATTCAAACCATGATTCTTTTGTATTTTTAATATTAAATATTTTTAAAATTAAATAACATTAATATAATCAATTCTTAATTTGTTATATATTTTTAAAAATATTTTGAATTACATTATTTTTTAATTTTTGAAGAAATTCATTAATTATTTTAAATAAAAATATTATAAAAATATATAAAATTAATATAAACAATTGATTCGTGCATCAAACTAGAATATAAACTAGTTACTGTTATAAGATAATTGTAAATTAAAGTGTTGAAGTGTGGCAGTTTAATTATTAAATTATTATTATTATTTATTTATAGTCAATTTTAAAATATAAAAATAAAATTATTACTCATCATATTATTAAATATAACTTTTTACTTTTACTTTTATTCATATCTAAAATTGTATTTTGTAAATGTTAATAAACTAATTTTTAAAAATAAATTATTATTAATTTAAATGGAAATGAAATAATTTATTTAATGAAAATTATTAAAAATATTTTAAGACATATTTTTAAATAATTTTAAGTCTTATTATTAGATAAATAATATTTTGTAAAATATTCCCATGCGAAGGTGAGAATTATTTTTGTTTTAATTAACTATGTTTACATTGTAATTGGTTTAGTAGCTTATCATTGAGTTGAGAATGTATAATATGGAGTAAACTTGTTTATGGCCGAGTTACTCATCCAAGCCCGAAGGCCTGCTCGAAATTTTGGAGGGTTTAAGAGAAAATATTAAGCTTAAAAAATGGGTTTGGGCAAAAAAATTAGGCTTGTTTAAAAAATGGGTCAAGCTCGGGCTTGAAAATTAAAGGTTTGATCTGGCCCAACTGACCCATTTTTAAGTTTATAATACTTTATATTATGTTGTTTTTATATATTATGTAATTTAGAACACATTAATAAAATAGATCTATACTAAATATATAATATTATTCTCATGTAAACATTAAAATAATGTTAAGATGAATATATAAAAATTTTCAATAAATAAAAAATGTATAAAATTCTTAAATATAAAAATAAAATATATAAATATATAAATTTTTAAAAATAATATGGGTGAGCCTAAAATGAGCTTAGGTTAATCTTTTGCAAATATGGACAAGTTTCGACAAAGTTTTATGCTCATATTTTGGACCGGGCCGGGCTTGGGCAAGCATAAAATATGTTAATATCATACTTAGAACCGGCTCAAACCCAGCCCGATCCATGAGCACCTCTAATCTAGAGAGCGATGGTGGTTAAAATGTTGGAGGGCTATAAATTTACTTTAGCTAGATTTTTTTTTTGATAAAATATTTAAAATTACTTGTAATCTCATTCCAACCCTTAAATAATAGGATAAACACAATAAAGTGTGCTCGAATTTACGTCTTTTTACACTAACAACAATATCAATACCAACCGAGCAAAGACTTAGTCGGCCACTTTAGTTGAATTTTCAAACAGTTTGTTTTAATTTATAATTTAAAATTATTTTTCTTCAAAAATATTTTATTTGTAATTTATTTTACCAATTTTATTTAAATCTTTTAAAATAACTTTTTAATATAATAAATAAATTTATACACTTATATAATTACTAAAGAATTCATTAAAATGTAAAAAAATATAAAAGAATATGTAAAGTTAATATACATCAATAATTTATCAGAATATAAATTTTTACATTAAATTGTTTTCGATATCATCATGACAGTTACTTTCATACCCAACATCATTTTTCTAAAAGCTCTAAGTTACAGTTATAAAAACAGTTAAAATTGCAAGACCCATGATATGAATGAAAAGAGTTAATATAAAAAGTTTTTATAAAATTTAATTAGAGCTGAAGTTTAAGTGTTAAGAATGATGGTTTGATTACAAGAATAATATCAGTTCAAATATTGTAGAATTTCATTAATTTAATATAAAAATGTAAAAGATTTGTAAATAACATAATTTTTTAATCAGTGAATTAAAATTTAATTGATAAGTAATACAATTGAATCAAACTCTTAACAATAATATAAATATAAATATGTCTCAAATAAACTAAATCAATCATTATAAGCAATAACTAAACTCATACTGACAAATTAGAATAAAATTGAACAAATAAACGCATACGTAATGACATTTGACTTGAAACTTAGAATAAAATTAAACAAATAAGCCCATGCACAATGAAATTTAAAGTTTTGGAAAATCCTCTTTCCAAGTAAATTTAAGTTCAGTGTCGATCCTGTCATCCCATCCATTCACATTCTGATTTTGTGCTAAAAAGATTAATTTGGTCTTACTTCAAGAGGAAAAACAGAAAAGAAAGAACAATGAAATAAATTATTGGATTAAAATGATGGGGTGGTCAAATGATTTTAATGATTTTAAGGGCACCGAGATCACCGGAGTAGTTAAACTTTTCTCCTTAATCAATGCTGCTTCTCGATAACGCCTTAATTAACGGAGCGGCTGTACCACTACCAACCTCTACTATTTTATTCACGATTCAAATTTCTAAGCGCATCCAGTATTAACCATTATTATTTCATGACAAAGAAAATTAGGAGTCTAAATGAGTATATAATTTTAAACTTTTTTTAATTTTTAGACCTAATTGGGACCTACAGTTGAAGACCACAAGCTAAAATGATACTTTGTTTTTAGGTATACTTTTTATCAAATCACCTATGCCAGTGTCATTTTTATTTAATATTTAAAATGTAAATATTTTTGGGTATAAGATTATTAATTTATTTTCATTAAATAAATAAATAAATATATATAATTAAAGAATATATTTAAAATTTTTAACTCTAAACCCACGATACCCTCCCCTCTTCGCTCCTTCATCCTCTATCCATATCTCCTCCATGTTCTCTGCAAAACACAACGAAATAAATGGTACTTTTTAAGTTACCTCCTATTTCTAAACCCATAGTTTTTCTTTTTTCCTTTTGTCAATCTCTTGAATACTAGTTATTCTTCAAACTCACAAAACCAATAATTCTTTCTAAAGAAATTTCATATGAAAAAATTACAACTAAACCCACTCAACATCTGACCTCAAAAACATTTATTATCTAAAAAATACAATTATGAGAACACACTATTATAAAAATGGAAAGCACGATAATGGATTCACAAATAAAAGAAATGAAAGCTTTAAAATTTCAACACAACCGTTTCGACTCTTAAGAAAAAGAAGGGTTTTGGGTGAAAGAATGGTTTTTTTTTCCTAACATAATCATGGAATGAAAAGGTTTATTCTTGGCAAAGCTGTTTTAATCAAATTGTTATGAATATTAAAAAAATGTAATTAATGAAATACAGTTCATCTTAACAATTTTGCAAATTCTGGAGATTTTCTTATTTCTTTAAATTAAAAAGTCAATTATTATTATTATTATTATTATTATTATTATTATTTGTTCAATTTCCTGAATATATATTTTGGGATTGCAAGGGATAATTAAAAATTCAACATGTGGCTGGAGGATTTGATAGAAAAATAATGGTGTTATGGAGGTGCATAAAAATAGTACCACTTACCTGTTAGTTAAAAAAAAAATTTAAGTATCAAATATAAATTGCTAAGTCTAGGTATGTATATATATTAACCCTTTAATAAATGATTTATGTATATTTATTATGTTTATTAAGTCAAGAACAAGATTTTAAAGCTAGTTTATCAAATGAATTGAGTACAAGTAAAGCCTTTTTTTACTTATTTATGTTCATGAACAAATCATTTATATTTGTTATACCTTTCTGCCGCTCAGACACATGTTTGTACCAGACACAACATTGACCTATGTGTTGACTCCTTCTGAAGCAGTGCCTCTGCAAGCCACCTGTCCTCAACCACCCTCTCAACTCGGAAGAAGGCACCCATTCATATCTAAGTATGAACGCACTTCCAAGACGATAAGGAGTCTATTTAGGCATAACAACCTCATACTGATAAATACCCATGGTACATGCTCATGATTATCTTTTACACATTTAGTGAGACTAAATGTATATCTTGCTACACCATACTAATGGACAAAAGGACCCCATATAAATACCCTGAAGATAGATGAAGAAGGGATCAATTTTCTAGCACCCTAGAGTTACTTTAAGAAAGTCCCTTCTTAATTAGCATGTTCTTTTGTCGTTACTCTGACTCTCGGCCTTTATAGGTGAACCAACCTCTTTGTAACAACCCGGTTTTAACCCTAATCGGAACAATGGTTTCGGGACCACAAATTCGAATTAGAAAAATATTATTAATATTATTTTGCGTGTTTATTTTGTGTGCATTTGATTGTGTGAAATTTTCGTGTTTTAATTTCGTCGTTTAAGTGTCCGATTTAATAAAAGGGCTTAATCGCGTAAAATGAAAATTTAGGGGTTAATTATAAAAACACTTAATTGTTGTTGTCTTTATAACTTAGAGGTTTTATTATGCAAATAATCCACTAAGTTAGTGGGTGGCAAAGGACTAATGTAACCTTATTATATATGTTATATATATATATATGTAAAGGTTAATATAGTAAATTAAAAATAAAGCTAATATATGTTTAATATAACAAATTAAAAGGGCCATGTTCTTCATCTTGGCGAATATAGGAAAGAAAAGAAAGGAAATAGAACAACAAAGTTCGGCTATCTTTAGGTCTAATTAAGGTATGTTTTTGCTTGGTTTTGATGATTTTACGTTTTGATATCGTTGCTTTGAATACTACCCGACCCATGCTTGAATTTCTGATTTTAATGAATATTTTGAGTTATGCCATTGATGAATATTTGTGTTTTGTGATGTTTGATGATGAATAATGGAAGATATGTCTTAGATTAACATGTTTTGTCTTGGGATTTTTGATGAATTTGAGTGTTTAGGGCTAAATTGTGAAAATAAATTTTTGAGGGACTAAAATGTGAAATAAATGCAATGTGTGGACTTGTATGAGAACCATGAATATTCGGCCCTTGAGTAGTATGGGCAAATTTTGTGTATTTTGTGTTTTGTACAAAAAGGGCTAAATTGCAAAAAGTGCAAAATGTGAGGGCAAAATGGTAATTTTCCCATTTATGTATTTTGGACTTAATTGAATGTTTTATGAATAAAAGGTTAAATTTGATTATGTTTAGATCAAGAGACGAAGAAAACGAATTTGGATCGGGAAAACGAAAGTAATCGAATAGTCGATCGTGTCTCAGCGATATCCGAGGTAAGTCTAATAGCAAATGTATGTCATTAAATTAGAATATATATATGTTCTATAAGCTGAATTTTATGTTCTTAAGCTAAATTTGATTTTATGAATTATATAAATTTGTTAGCGAATGTATGTTTTAAGTTTAATAAGTTGAATTAGTTTTGTTATTTTCATATTGTTAATGGATATACAAGTAGAAATTGGAATGTTGAAATTTTATTTTACAAATATTGAATATGTTATATCATGCATGCTTGAGTTTAATAAGATGAAGTTAATAGCATATATTAAATAAATATATGATATTGTTCGAATGTAATACAAATTCTTTAAGTTGAATTTAATGATATAAATTGTATGTGTATATGTGGTTCGAATAAATGATGCAATGTTTTGAATTGAATGAAATGATATGAAATATATATATATATATAAGAGGTTAGAATGTAAGATACAAGTTTCTTTAAGTTGAATCTAATGTTAATAATTATATATAATTGTACATGTGATTCAAAATAGGATTTGAGTTTCTTGAGTTGAACTTAATGTTGTGAATTATGTATATGTGGTTCGAATGTGAGGTTGCTATGAAGAGTTGAATATAAAACAATTCTTATCGAGATATAGTTTTTGAGAAAGATCTATGTGTGTTATAAAGATTTATATGAAAGATTAACTTTGCATCTCAGTTATTCAGGCTATGTGCCTAGCAGACTTGATGCCGGTGAAATAATTCAGACTTTACGTCTAGCAGGCTTAATGCCGGTGATACATTTCGGACTATAGGTCTAGCAGGCTAAAAGCCGGTGTACTGAATCAGGTTTTAAAACCTAGCAGGCTAAGTGTCGGTGAATCTATTTAAATTATGTGAAAATATGCAATTGTTATATCTATGATTTTGGTTATATGAAATCGATGAATACATAAACATTAGGTTTTTATACGCTTGGTGAGTATACATCTACATTTCGGTTTATGCTGTGGTTAAACATAGTTGTATGCATTTGGTGTATACAAATAATAAAGGCATATGTACATTAGGTATATGCGGTTGTTAAATACATATAAGTTGAGCCTATGTGTTTGATAATTGCTTATGTATGCAATTGGGATATATATATATAAATGTACTCATTTAAATGTATATGATGAATATGTATATATATATATATTGAATGTACGTATTAGCTATGTATTCGGTATAAATTTAAATGAGTCTATATATATACAAACGAATATAATAGATGGTTGGTATATATGAGTATGACAAATTTTATGCACATGATAAGTACATATGTGAATTGAAAGTGTGCAAGTAATAAAGTGTATATACATTCGGTTTTAATTGTTGATAATTATGTATGCATTTGTCCATAAGTAATTGTTAATATATATGTATATTTTGTTGTTATGCTATAGACTTACTAAGCTATAAAAGCTTACTTTGTTTGTTTTCGTTCATTTGATTTTATAGATTTTGGAGACGCGTTACAAGCTCGGGGATCATCAGTATAGTCCATCACACTATCGACTTCTTTTGGGTATTTTGTTAAAAATTTGAACTTAATCTTATGGCATGCATAGGTTTGAGTACGATGTTAACTACATTTTGATTGTAAATTATAATAGCTATGCAAAAGTAATTAAATTTTCATGTTGTGATCATATTGGTTTTAAAAATGGTTGTGTTTGTTCGGTAATGCCTCGTAACCCTAAATTTGGCGACGGAGATGGGTTAGGGGTGTTACACTCTTCCACACCACTGTGATCTCCTCATTGTCCTCCTCTTTTGTTGTACCATGTATCAGCAATTGATGCGGTGAGCGTGGATCGAAGATGTCTTAAAATTAGAATGATGTTACACAAAACCCCATTAACATGAACAACAACGCCAACCCTGCAAATTCCTCCACCCTAGTGAATGGCAATAACGTTGCCAACATTAAACTTCCCTTAATCCAAACCAAGATGTTAAGCTCAATAATCACCAAGAAGGGGTGAATTGGTGTTTTAGAAACTTAAAAAAAAATGGCAATCAAAGGAGATTTAATAATTTATAGTGGTCCGACTCCAATTACCTACCCTCATTAACTTAACTTAACAAAACTAAGGATTTCCCAAGTTCACTATAGTTGAACCTTAGCAAACCCTTACAAAGATGAGAAATAAGAATAGGGGTAAAATACTCCTATTAAAGGAAGATATTACAATGATAAAGCTCGCTTAACACTTGAAAAGAATGAGAGAGATGGTTACTCAAGTGTGTGTGTGAAGAACAAAGAGAATATAAATGAAAAGATTGGATTTTTTTTGTAATTGACTTTACAAACTTGTTTCTTGTCTTCAATGTGGAGCTATCGACTTGTATTTATGCCTTCTAACAAACTTTGAGCCATTTGGAGACTTTGGGAGTCAATTAGAGTCATTGTTGCAATTAATTTGTGCATTAATTGTAGATTGCAAACCACTTGTAACAATATAAGTGGACTTGTGCCAATAGAAGTCTTGAAAGTTATGACCGTTGCAGCTCGATGTATCAGTTGAAGACCACTTGTATTGGTAGATGTTAGAGGGTTTCAAGGGTTTAGACTTGTACATATAGCTGTATTGGTAGAAGGTGCAATGGATACCAAAAATTGCTCACTAACTTGGTTGTATCGGTAGAAGTCCCCCTAATAATCAGTAGAAGTCCGATGCTTGGCTTGGAATGCTCTCTAACTTAATTCTACCAATAGAACTCAACCTAAGTATCGATACAACTAGGGTTGTATCGGTTGAAAGGTTCCCAAGTATTAATAAAAGTCTAAAACGATTCTTGGTGTAACACCCTAACCCATATTCGTCGTCAGAATAGGGTTACGGAGCATTACCAAAATTTACAGAACAAATAACAAACATTTCATATCATCTAGCACTGATATCATAAATTAATTTAAATCCATCACATTGTCCCTTATATGAGCCCTCGAAACCCAAAATACATGTTAGAAATAAGTAGGTACTAAACCGGGCACTCAGAGAATTTTTCAGAAAATATTTAAATTTTTCAAAGGTGCAGGGGACATACTCCCGTGTGGCCAGGCCGTGTCTCTCACACGGTCAAGAGACACGCCCGTGTCTCAGGCCGTGTGGACATTCAAAGTAGGGACACGACCGTGTCCCAGCCCGTGCCTAAACTTATGAGCTCTCTGACTTAGGTCACACGGCCAAGCCACACGCCCGTGTGCTAGGCCGTGTGAATAATTTGAGCATTCTATTTTGTAATTTATAAGATGCAGGGGACACACGGCCAAACCACGCGCCAGTGTGCTAGGCCGTGTGAACAATTTTGAGTATAATGACTTGTGCAAAATTTTAAGATACAGGGGACACACGGCCGTGTGTCACACACGACTGAGACACATGCCCGTGTCTCTACCCGTGTGGACGAAAATAGGTCATTTTCAAGCCACATTTCTCACCCATTTTGGTATCACATAAAAACAACATTTTAACACATTAACAAGCCACAATAAAGTAACAAAAACAAGCCAGAATCACGTCTTAAACATGACATATAATCTAATATATCCAAGAATCCATACTTACCAAATTAACCAAATACACATATAAACATATTTATACCTAATTTACCAATCCAATCCAACCATCAATATGCTTATGAATTATCCATCATTCAACCATACCAAGCATACATCAATCATGTTAAGGCCATATATATACCTATCAAAATATACCAATCACAAGCCATACCAATGGCTAGTTTCAACAAAACACATGTATGCCAACACTGACCAAATTAACCTATACATGCCATTATAGCCAAAATTAATTTGCTATACATACCGAAAAGGCCGATGGATAGTGTGATGTAGCTTCGACCAACTTCCAACCTTATCGAGCTTCTGAGTTACTATAAGACAAAGGAAATAAAACAGAGTAAGCATTTAAGCTTTGTAAGTTTGTATAACATGAAATTTAACTTACCACTTAATCATGATTAAGGTAAGCATTCAAGGCATATTCAAACAAAATTGGCTAAAAGCCCTAACACATATCCTTATCAACCATGTTAGACATGTATTTCATATGAATATCAAGAAACATGTATGAGCTCAATAATAATCAAATTTCCATATACATATACTTTCCACATCATGTGTCCATATAACATGTACAAGTCATATCCATGTATTTCAAGTATTTACCCATCACAATTCATCTCAAATTCATATTGTCTTATATAAGAACTTTTCCCGTTGAATCATTTATAATATCGATGGCTACACGGGGAGTACACACGAAGTGTACAAAACTGTAATCCGCCAATTCATAGTCATGTATGCTCATACGAGTATGTAAATGGGAAGCTCATGTGAGCCATGTAACGGGAAGCTCATAAGAGCCGTAATCGGGAAACTCATGCGAGCCAATATCGGGAAGCTTCGGAGAGCCATTAATCAGGAAGCTCATGAGAGCCAAATAACGGGAAGCCCAAGAGAGCAATATATCGAGATGCTCATAAGAGCTGTGGTGAGTCTGCAACACATGTAGGACCACAGCCAATCAAGAACCCTTAATGACAATGTCATTTGTATCCATCGAATTTCTTAGGTTCAAACGAGACTTGATACTTATCGGATATTTTCGGATATGTGATCAATACTTATACATGGCAATTATACATTTCACAAACATAACATTCAATTTTAAACATATAAACATACAATTTAGTTACACAAACTTACCTCGACAAGTGTTCGTATACACAAAAGCTACTAGTTCGATACTTTCTCTTTTCATTGATCTAACTTCGTATTATGTCTATCCGGATGTATACGAATGAATTTAACTCAATTTAATACAATTCATATTCAATTCAGTCCAATACACATCTTTGGCAAAATTACTATTTTCCCCTATAATTAATTATGATTTTGTCCCTAGGCTCGAAAAATGAAATTCATACAATTTAATCCTTATTCCAAGCCTAGCCGATTTTCATATATAACAATAGCAACCCATGTATTTCATAAAATTCAGAATTTTTTCATGAATTTTCCATCTTTTCAATTTAGTCCCTAAATCATAATTTCATCAAAATTCTCTTTACAAAAGTTGTTTATCTATCAACAACCTTTCATTTTCTACCATAAAACTTCAAAATTCAACTATATTCATCCATGGAAAAACCCTAACACTTTAGTATTTTTACAAATTAATCCACGAGATAGCTAGATTAAACTATTACGATCTCAGAAACATAAAAACCATTAAAAACGAGACAAGAATACATACCTAATTAAGCAAAATAAGCTTGTCTATCTTCAAGCTTCATAACTAGGGTTTTCATGTTCTTATTTTAGGAAAGATGGTGAAAATGATCAAAATTTGTTTTATTTTATTTATCATCATTTTATCATTTACTTTCCAAAATTAACCTTAATAATTTACTAAATTCCAATGATAAATAATCATCCTTATCTACTAACTCCACTAAATGGTCTATCTGCGATATAAGGACCTCAAATTTTGAATTCCATAGCTATTTTGTACCTTTAGCTACTAGAATTCAACTTTTGCATTTTATGCAATTTAGTCTTTTTTTATCAAATTAAACATGTAATCAGTAAAATTTCTTAACGAAATTTTTATACGCTATTCCTATCATGCTGTAGACCATAAAATAATATTAAAATAAATTTTCTTCTAACCTTGGATTTGTGGTCCCGAAACCACTATTCTAATTTCACTAAAAACGAGCTGTTACACTTAGGTTGCTCTCTGACTTGGTTCTACCGATACTTATGTGACCATGTATAGGTACAAGTCTTCCAAAGTTGTAAAATTTGTTTTGAATCAATGTTTATCAAAGGCATTTTGTAGTTTTAAGTTTCTAAACACCTTGAAAAAAATGTTAAGAGCTTTATATCAATTGATTGCAAATTTGACAAAAGGGAATTTATAATTTGACTTTTTTATATCAAAAAATTTTAAAATTAGGGCTAACAATCTTCCCCTTTTTGATATAGCAAACCATTGAAAATTTTGCTAACTCCCCCTTACTTCATAATTATTTTCAAATTAAGCCCCCTTACTTAGTTGTATTGAAAAAGTCCCTTTAAGTATCAATAGAAGTTTGGTGCTTGGCTTGGGATGCTCTCTGACTTAGTTCTACTGGTAGAACTCCACCCAAGTATCGATAAAAGTATTCTAAAGTTGTAAAATTTGTTTTGAATTAAGGTTTTTCAAAGCCATTCCATAATTTTAAGTTTCTAAACACTTTGGAAATAATATTAAGAGCTTTATATCAATTTATTGCAAATAAGGGGACTTTACAGTTTGACTTTGTTATATCAAAACATTTGAAAAACTAGGGCTAACACAAGACATCAACTCGCCCGGCCATGTCTACTATAAAAGCCCTGACTCGGGTCTTAAATGTTCTCAACACTTCATCAGCAACCCAACCACTGTGGCCTTCCTTTCAATTCCCAACACCCCATCATCTCTTGCCAACCCACAAGATCCTAAAGATGGCCTTATAAAGCAAACAATCTCTTACTTAGCTTCCCAATCTCAACCTACTATTGTGGTCGTTCCTCTTGATCAAGCTTACTAGCAACAACTCGTAGCTCAACAACATCAATTCCAATAATAACAAGAGCGTCAATGATTGTTGGATTAGCAAAATGCTTGTAATGAATATCTGATTACAGAGTTACGTACAATAAAGACTCTATTAAAGGTGGTAATTTATCCCTTCCAATGGAACTGGAAGGTACAACATAGTCTACTTTTTAAAAAGATACGAATGATTGTGACGATAATGAAGTAGTATAAAATCTTCAAGCTATCAATTGTCTGGAGCAGGAACCCCGAAATAATATTGTTTTTATTAAAGAACAAATTGAAACCCAAATATTAGAGCTCTTATAAGAGGTTAAAGGTTCAAAGTCCGAAGAAGTTTCTTGTAGCAATGCTAATGAACCCTTAGCCCTTTCATGCTGACTTTCAAGCTTTCCGCTTCTTTCAAGTTCCATAAGTTGTCTTATACTGGTACAGGTGATCCAGAGGACCACCTAGCTCACTATATCAACCACATGAATATTCTTGGGGCCTCTGACATTATGGAATCTGGGGTTTCTCTATGACCTTTTCTAGCACTGGCCAACAGTGGTACTTATCACTTCTCTCGAGGTCCATTAGCAACTTTTACTAGTTAGTCGGGTTATTCATGAGCATAATTTTAGCCAACAAAACTCTAGAGAAATCCCTAGCTTAACTTATGCCCATCCGAAAAAAGGAGAAATGATCCCTCCGTGACTTCATGAAGAAATTTAATGCTACTACCATGATAACAAAGGGTGTTACTAATGCTCTAACCATTAAAGCCTTTTCATTAGAACTACTTATAAATTTCTTCAATTCCACCTCATTGGTAACCTTCTAAAGAAGTTATCTTAGTTATACGAAATGGTTTACCATTTCATAGAGGATGATTAGATTGAAATAGATCAAGTCAAACAATCCACGCATGCAACCCAAGGGTCTTACTGTCCTAAATGATCTTCCCCTCCATGTCATCATCAGGCTCGAGCATGCTAGTACGAGCCTCAATAGTGGACTTGCTCTTTGGTAGGTGATGGGCGGTTTTGATAATATAACCCTCCATAGCAGGGGGTAGGCGGATGGTTAATACTATAGGGCCACTTGGTCACTTAGAACCCGTACATAAGGGACAGTCGTCCTAACCAGCATCAGCAAGAATGTGATCTATATAATTGTCATTGCACATAAAATAAACTTAATTGTTCCCTTACCACTGTATTTATCCAAGTTGAGAATCAGGGAATCTTACCAAGCCCTTCCATTATGCCCTTCAACCCGTATCATAATGTTGGAGGACATACTACGAATCAATGTGTCTAACTAAAATATGCTATTGAGGATGTTATTCAATAGGGCCAACTTCAGTAATATGCAGTCTGAGATGCCTACCTACTAAATAAGGAAAATAATTAAGAAGTGAAACTCTTCGATAATTGACGTGAAAACAAAGGAAAAAAGGTCAATACACAAAGTTATATATGTCTTGATCAGTGACAAGAAAGAATGGGCCACATTAAGCTCTAAATGGAAGGTTCACTAGAACAATATTTGATGAAATTAGAGATGAATACTCTAATGTATTGAGGAAAAAACTCTCTCAAAGTATATATTTCTTAGAAATATGTACAACTATATATACATGTAGGATTTAACAACTAAGAAAATAATATCTCTTAATTAGATCTCTAAAAATATCAGATGTAATATCTAAAGATATTATTTAATAATATCAAATGATCAAAGATTCTCAACACTCCCCTCAAGTTGGTACATAGATGTCTGCATGCCTAACTTGCAAAGAAGATTATGATAAGTATTACAGTTAAGCCCTTTAATAAAAACATCAGCGAACTATTTTTTGGATGCTAGGTAAGATAGACTTAAGACACCACTGATTACTTTTTCCTTGATAAAATGATGATTTATTTCAATGTGTTTGTTTCTATCGTGTTGTACTGGATTTTTGAGCTATGCTGATGGCCACCTTGTTGTCACAGTACAAGGTTGATCCATTTCCATTCAACAACTTCAGCTCTTCCAATACTTTTTGTAGCCATAAAAGCTAATAAACTCCTTGAGCCATGGCCCTATACTCAGCCTCTATACTTGATCGAGTCAGAGCACTTTGTTTCTTGCTCCTTCAAGTGACTAATTTTCCTCCCACAATAGTACAATAACTCATTGTAGACCTTTTGTTATCAAGAGAGCCAACATAATCTTTATTTGTAAATACTTCTATCCTGATATTAATATTTTCTGAGAAGAGAATACCTTTGCCCGGTGAAAAATTCAAATAGCATAAAATTTGCAATACTACTTGCATATGAGCTTCGCGAGGATCATGCATAAAGTGGCTTACCAAACTAACAGCATAGACTATATGAGGTCGAACATGATTGAGATAAATTAAATGTCTGACGAGCCTTTCATATCTCATTTTATCTACTATTTTACCGATCCCTGTTTGTAACTTGTGATTACTCACAATATGTAATTCAGCTAGTTTGCAACCTAACATGCCAGTCTCTGTCAGAAGATCTAAGACATAATTTCTTTGGGAAAAAATTCCATCTTTCGATCTGGCCATTTATGTTTTGAGGAAATACTGTAACTTTCCCAAGTCTTTGATTTCTAATTCCTAAGCCAATTATTTCTTAAGTCGGGCCATTTCTTCCTTGTCATTTCCTATAATAATTATGTCATCAACATAAACTATAAGGAGAGTAATCTTACCCTTATGATTGTTTATAAAGAGGGTATGATCAACATTACTTTGTAGATAGCCAAACGACACTATGACCTTACTAAATCTATCAAACCAGGCTCTAAGAGATTGTTTTGGTCCATATAGGGCCTTTTTCAAGTTACATGCCTTCCCTTGAGTATCTTTATCCTCAAATCCTGGAGGAACTTTCATATATGCTTCTTCTTCCAAGTCTCCATGTAAGAAGGCTTTCTTTACATCAAACTGCCGAAACTCCCAGTCGAGATTTGTTACACATGATAAAAGGATCCTAATAGTGTTCGATTTAGAAATTGGAGAAAATGTTTCTTGATAATACACTCCATATGTTTGAGTGAATCCTTGTGCTACTAATCTGGCTTTGAGTCTTTCAATTGAACAAACAATCTTATACTTGATAGTGAACACCTATTTGTAGCCAACCAAATTCTACCCATCAAGAGGATTAACCAGTTCACATATCTTATTTTTTGCTAAAGCCCTTATTTCTTCAATCATAGCCTTTTTCTGTCTTGGATCAATGATAGCCTCTCTCCAATCCTTTGAAACAGACATAGAGAACAAAGACAAAGAAAAAGCTCTATAGTATGGGGATAAGGAATCATAAGAGACAAAGTCAGAGATAGGATGTAAAGTGCAAGTTCTAACACCTTTTAATTGGGCTATTGGTAATTCCAAATTGGTAGCAACTTGAGGTAAAGAAGACTCACCTGACAGTGAAGAGTCAGGGCATAAAGTAGATTGTATGATGACATCTTCTTTCTTGCCTTTTCTGGTGTATGTCCGTAAATTAGGCCTATCCAACAACCGTTCACTAGTCTTCTCTTGAACCAAAGTCTCTGCTAGAACTAAATTCTCCCTCGAAAGAGTAACAAAACAAGATTTCATCTCTTCATTTTCAATAACCTCCCCCTGAAGAGATGGTTGTGATGAAGAAAAGTAGGGTTCATCTTCATGAAATGTTACATCCAAACTTACATAATACTTTCTAGATGACAGATGATAACATTTGTAACCCTTCTGTGTAGGAGAGTATCCAATGAAAACACATTTATCTACGCAAGGATCTCTCCCATGTCAAAGATGGACGAAGCAAACACAACCAAACACCTTTGGTGAAATTGGATAATTTGTCTTGCCGTATAAGGTTTCTATGGGGCTTTTAAAATCAAGGACCCAAAGAGGCATCCAATTAATGAGATAAGTCACAACCAAAATCGCATCCCCCCAGTAAGGCTTTGGGAGATTCATTGTGAACATAAGTGATTTAGCAACCTCCAAAAGATGTTGATTTTTTCTTTCGATAACACCATTTTGAGCACTTGTACCTAGACAACTGGTTTGATGTAAAATCCCATATAATTCCATATAATCATTAAAGTTATACTAGGTTCCATTATCATTTCACAAAATTTTAACCTTAGTATCAAACTGAGTAGTAATCAATTTATGAAAAGAACGAAAATAGGAGAAAACATCACTTTAAATTTTAATAAAAATACCTATGTCATCGAGTGCAACAGTCACTAAAAGTAACAAACCAATGATTACCAGATAAAGAATAAAAGGGAGTAGGGCCCTAAACATCCAAATGAATAATCTCAAAAGGAATAGTACTTCTTGTATTACGCAAAGGATAATTGTTTCTTGTATGCTTAGCAAACTCATAGTTATCACAAACTAAAGAGTATAACTGAGTTCTTAAAAGCGAATTAGGAAACATCTTGGTAAGAATAGTAAATGATGGATATCCTATCCACCTATGCCACTAAATTATCTCCCGATTGACATCTTTATTATCTCCCAATAATGCTTAAGACATACTGGATGACAGATCCAGAATATATAAGCCATCATACAATCTACCACTTATAATCGTATTCCCTGTTTGTAGTCCTGAAAGACATAGTGATTGGGAAAAATTCAAGTTTAAATTTTAAGTCTTTAGTGATAGTACTAACAGATAAAATGTTAACCGGGAATTTAGGGACATAGAGGACAAATGATAAACTGATATTGGGAGTACAAACAATGGAACCTATTCTAGAGATGGAGGTAAGGGAGCCATTGGTTAGTCGCACACTATCTTTAGATGGAAGACTAGTATAGTTAAATAAGTTTTTGTTTGACCCTATCATATGTCTATTCACACCAAAATCAATAATCTAAGATTCAGAAGTAGATGGAGTAGTTAAAAAAGTACCAGAGTTTGCATGATTAGACTTGGCAATCGAGGTAGAGTCCAATTGAGACAAGGAGCGTCGAAGATGTTGAATCTCGTCTAAGGTAAAACTTTCAGCAAAAGTGAACTTATTCTCTATTGTAACAGAGTTTGATAAATTTTACTGAGGCCGAGAATTACCTTATTGTTTTCCACCAAGACCATGAGCGGGACGACTATTAACTTTCAGCATTAATCTTTAGTGTGCTGAGGCTTATAACAGTAGTCACACATCAAGTGATCCTTGGTAGACTTACCAATCGATGGACCATCCTGGTTAGTAATGAGGCCAGCTTTCTCTAAAGGTGGATTATAGAGCATAACACCACGGCGACTCTACTCTTGTTGTACATAGAAGTATGCCATATGAAAAGAAGAGACTGGAGTCTTGCCATGAACTTGAACTCGAATCTGATCATACTCAATATTCAACCCAGCCAAGAAATAAAAAAACACGCTCCTTTTCCACTATCTTCTAAAATTTTTTGGCATTCTTGGCACAATTCACTTGAAAATCTTGATAATAATCAAGTTCCTGCCACAACCCACTTAATTCAGCAAAATATTGAGAAATCGTTAGCTCCCATTGTTTTGTACCGTGGACCTTATTATGAATCTAAAACAATTACACATCATTGTAGGTGACAGTAGTAACATTCCAAATCTTTTTTGCAATATCAACCAACAAATAAGTTTTGGAAATATGGGCTAGAGTTGATAAGCCAAGCCATAGCAAGACATTTCGTTGAGTCCCACTAATTAAAGTTTGAATTAGTGAGTTCAAGTTTCGACAATTTACCAGTGAGGTACCCTTTCAAGCCACGAGCCTTGATAAACAACAAGCAAGAACTTGACCAAGCAAGGTAATTATGTCTATTAAGCTTCACAGGGCTAATTTGCAATGAGGGATTATCAGTTAGAATCATAAGCTTCTCTTCTATAGACATAATGTTGGTAAAAACAACCGAACCAAAAAAAAAAATTGCTTGCACAAGTAGAACAAAAATACCCCAAAAGAAAACACCAAATACATCCAACACAAAAAACTTAGCCAAAAACACACCACCACTTAAAGCAGAATAACTAGAAGAGAGTAAGAGAGCATAGTGACGGTGTCAGAAAACACACGGCGGCAGCAGGTGGAGTCTATGCGCAACTTGTGAAATGGAGTAGCAGAACCTTGTGACGACACGTGGGGCCCACGCGAGTTTGTTGGTTACTGGAGTTTGAGGTTTCGCCAACGAGTGGATTCCAACTCCAATGGTAGGGGTGGTGACAAGAAAAAATTAAGCTAGGGTGGAAAGTACCTAATTTGTGTTTCTAGGGTTCATGGGGAAAAAATTTAAACAAGAAAAAAGATTCCAAAAATTGGATCAAAAATCTAATACCATGATAAAATTAGAGATGAATACTCTAATGTATTGAGGAAAAAACTCTCTCAAAGTATATATTTCTTAGAAATATGTACAACTATATATACATGTAGGATTTAACAACTAAGGAAATTGTAACCGCCCATTTTCGGTGAAATTGGAATAATGGTTATAGACCACAAATCTGACGAGTAACTTATTATTTTATTATTTTAATGTTTATGGGATGTTAGTAGGGTCATACTAAATCATAAAAAGTGCAAAAATAGTGTTATAGTGGTTAAAGGGGTCTAATAGCTATGAAATTTTAATTTTAGTGGACTTAAAGGACAATTAGACCATTAGTGTGGTTAGTGGATATCCATGATATGGTTTTAATGAAATTTTAATAAGTTATTAAGGTTAATTTTGTAATTAGATAAAATAAGTTAATTTTAATAATAAAAGATGAAATAAAACGTTATCTTCCTCATTTTGAACCCTAAGAATCGACCACCATTTTTCAGATAGGGAGAGAGTTTTAACCAAGCAAAATCACCTTGCATGTAAGTGATTTTGAGCTTGTTTTTAATGATTTCTACGTTTTTGAAGTCGTTGTACCTTAATCTAGCTAGCCTGGGGATTAATTTGTAAAACTGTTATAGGTTTAGAGTTGTTCCATGAATGCTCTTATGTAATTCTTGATATTTAATGGTAGATTATGATTCCTTGTTGATAAATAAGCAAGTTTTGTAAAGTGATTTTTGGTTAAAATGACATTTAGGGACTTATTTATAAAATTAGTAAAAGTTCAAGTTAAATTCATGAAATGATGGTTTGTATGGATTGATTTAGGTCCCTAGAGATTTCAGCTAACATGAGATGAGGATTAAAATGTTTAAATTTCAATTTATGAGCATAAGGACTAAATTGTAAAATATTAAAATGTTAGGGGTAAAATAGTAATTTTGAAAAAATGAAATATGAACTTAATTGAATAGTAGAGTTATTAAATGGATTGAATTTTTTTGTTTAGATCAAGATAGACCGTGTATGGATTTAGATCGGGGAAAAGCTAAAACCTCTGACTAGTTCGACTTCTTTTTAAGTCCTAATAGTTGAGGTAAGTTCGTAATGTTTTAATACATAATGAATTTTTGTTCATGTACTTGTAATATGATGCTTCAATTATTACATTTTTAGAAAAATAATAATGAATTGCATATGTGTGCCCCTGTTTGTCCTTTGGTACCCTTGAATTGCATATACGTGCCCCTGTTTGTACTTCAAGTACCCCTGCATTGGACATGCAAGCCCCTGTTTGTTCTTCGGTACCCCTAGATGTACTTTTGTACCCTTTTTAGACTTTGGTAATTCTGAATTGAATAAAAGTGAATCGTATTCTATTTATTGTCAGATTAAATGATATGCTACATTCTTACTAAGCTCTATAAGCTTATTCGTTCTTGTGGAATTGTTTTGTAGATCGTTGTTGCTGACACTTTGGACAGATCAAACCTTCAGCTCACACTATCTAGCGACTTTGATAGTTTTTTTATCTCCTAGGGTAATGGCATGTATAAAACTTATGTAGTTGAATTTGAGGTTGAAATGTATTTAGGATGTTATAAAATGGTGTTTGATGAATGTGTACATAATAACTACATATGTTTGTGTTTTGATGTCATGTATGCATAGTAGTTATTTTGGCATGTATAAGTTGTTTTGGTACCATTTGATGTTGGTTAGTTTGTGTCATTTTGGTACTTATGTTGCATGAAAGGTATAGCTTAAATGGTAAGTTATGTTGAAGTGTTAATAATCATATTTGAGGTCTGACTTGGTAAAATTTGAGTTATGTTTGATAGTAGAAATGTGATCAACATATGCATATTTTGGTAAGTTTGTATGTTTGCAATTGAGGTGCCTTGTATGGTATATTGGTTGAATGGTTTTGGACTTTTTAATTGTTCATTTCATGTTGGTTTTGGTCATGTTTTGATTAGGTGTTTTAAAGGCCTTTAGATAGTTGCTTGATATGGCTTGTTTCTGGGCAAATTCATGTCTACACGGCATGAGATACGGGCGTGTGACTCAGCCATGTGCAACACATGGCCAGTTGACACAGCCGTGTGTCCCCTGTAGGTTTTAATGCATCAAGTTAGGCTGTTACACAACCTAGCAGACGGCTTGGCATATAGGCGTGTATGGCTATTTTGAGAGTTACACGACCTGACACACGAGCGTCTGGCTTGGCCATGTTACCCAACTCAGAGAGTTACACGGGTGAAGACATGGGCTAGAACACGACCGTGTGTCACTATTTCAATTTTTACAATGCTTGAGACACGGGTGTGTGTCTTAGCCGTATGAGTAACACGCCCGTGTAACCCCTGCAGTCCAATTTTTTTTAACTTTTTTATACTTTCTGATTGTTTCTAATGCATTTTTAAGGCCTTGAGGGCTCGATTTAGGGACGATTTGTATGCGAATGAATGATTTATATCATGTTTATATCAATGCATGTTTTAAGGTTCCGTTTGTATGGTAATGCGGGTGAGAGTGTTACAAAAATAATATCTCTTAATTAGAATCTCTAAAAATATCAGTTGTAATCTCAAAAGATACTATTTAATATTATCAAATAATCAAATATTCTCAACAACATTCTATTTGTCTTTATGTCAATCTAGAAGCTTAGACATTCGAGAATTTTTTAAAGGTAGATGAACGGGAAGTTCTAGACATAGAAGGAGATGATCCTTTTATCATCTCATCCACCATTTCATCCTGTTAAATTAAAAGAATCCTAGTAGATGGATCCCAAGGGCACAACATTAATGAAAGCCAATCTAGTATATGACTTTACTTGTAACAATCTATTTTCAGTTCAATCAGAATAGTGGTTTCGGGACCACAAATCCGATGAGTAAATTAATATATTATTATTATTTTAATGCCTATAGAATGTTAGAAATGTCGTATAAAAATTTCTGAAATTTTGACTTTTACCTATTTAATTATGTGAAAAGGACTAGATTGTAAAAGGTACAAAAGTGGAGTTCTATTAGTTAAACGCATCAAATAGCTATGAAACTTAAAAGTGAGAGTACTTAGTTGGTAATTAGACCATTTGAGTGTTTAGTGCATATTCATGGCAAGGTTTACCTGTGATTTTAAATGTTTTTAAAGGTTAAAATTTAATTAAACAAAAATCACTTCATCTCTTTCATTTTGCCATCCACCACCGAATTTTAAAGAAGAAAACCATGGAAGCTTGCTAGGGCATTCGACCAAGTTATTATTTATTCCATGGTATGTAACACCTCTAACCTGTATTCGTCGCTGGAACAGGGTTACAGAGCATTACCGAAGTTTACAATACAAACGGACAAAAAAAATTCAAACATTTCATAACATATCAATAAGCATATTAAAACCAAGTCAAATCATACATATTGTCCCTTCTACGAGCCTTCAAGGCCCTAAATATGTGCTAAAAACAAGTTGGGACTAAATAGGAAACTTAGAGAATTTTTCTGAAAATAGCAAAAATTTTCAACACTGCAGGGGTCACACGGTTGTGTGGCCAAGCCGTGTGACTCACACGACCAAGAGACACACCCATGTCTCAGGCTGTGTAGGCATTCAAAATAGGGACACACGACCGTGTCTCAGTCTGTCTCTGTGCACGTGTAACTCTCTTACTTGGGTCACAAGGCCAAGTCACACGCCAGTGTGCCAAGCCGTGTACCCTTCGAAGTAACCCCACACGCCCGTGTCCTAGGCCGTGTGCTAAGCCATGTAATAGCCTGACTTGCAACTATTTGAAAGCTACAAGGGACAGACAGCCATGTCACCTGGCCGTGTGTCACACACGACAGAGACACGCGCCCGTGTGGATGAAAATAGGCCATTTTACAAGCCATTTTTCTCACCCGATTTGGAATGTACCTACAACCACAAATGCACCAATACACAAGCCATAATAAGGCACCAAAACCATGCACATTCTAGCCGTATATAAATGGTATGATCACATACAACCAATATGCCCTTAGGCACCTCAAATGACAATATATAAACATGTATAACTATGCATTTTATATGGTCAATTAATCAACTAACTTATAGGCATGTTTGCCTTCATACATAACATATAGTTGCCTTACCAAAACATACCAAATGGTACCACATATACCAATAAATCATTAGCCTCAAAATTAAATATATGTTTTCCATAAAGTAACAATTCACAACAAGTTATAAAACACATAGAATATGCACATTCAACTATCATTTCCCTTTTCATCAATCAAACACATTAAGCAAATTATCAACCATATTAAGACTAATATTTACAAGCCCAAAATAAGCTCATAACATCATCAAGTGTCAAATCACAAGCCAAGCAAAATGGCCATATACATAATCAAACATATAGACCAACATTAGTCAAAATACCTATACATGCCATTATAACCAAAAGTACCCAAAAGAGCCAGTGGATAGTGTGATATAGCTCTGACAAGATTCAACTCGAACGAGCTTTCGATTCACTATAAAACACAGAAAATAACACAAAGTAAGCATTTAAGCTTAGTAAGTTCGTATAATATAGAATATAACTTACCATTTCGTCACATAATAGGTAAGTAACAAAGCATATCCCAACACAATTTGGTCAAATGCCTAAGTACATATTCACCAACCATGTTAGCCATGTAAACACATATATATATAAGTCAATAATCATGGATGAACACAAAAATTTATCAAATTCTATATACTTGTATCATCCATTTCATATATCTATATATCATGTAACATCATTTCTACGTATTTCATGTGTATACTTGTAATAGTTTGTATCGAACTCATATCGTTTCGTAACAGAACAATACCTATTGGGCTATTTAGAATACCATTAGACACTAAGGATAGCTTACACATAGTGTGTTAACTCATATAACTGTAATTCGTCAATTCATGTAAATATATGCTCATATGAGCTGTAAATCGGAATGTTCACTTGAGCTCTAGGTCGGTATGATCTCACGAGCTATAAATCGGTATGATCTCACAAGCTATAAATTGGTATGCTCTCATGATCTGTAGAGTATCCGCAACAAATATAGGACCTCGGCCAAATCATGTAACCCTAATGACATGTCATTTGTATCCTACAAATTCCTAAGGTTCAAAAGGGACTCGGTATTTGTCGAACTTCGTCGGATATGCAACTATGTAAATTTATAACAATTCACAATTCGTAAATAATTCAATATAAAACATATAAACACAATTTAATCACTCGAACTTACCTCGATGAGTATTTGTAGATATAGAGGTGATTAATTTGAGACTTTCCCTTTACCCCGATCTAACTCCATACGAGGTCTAATTGGATCTATATGGATAAATTTAATTCAATTCAACATATAATTCATTCAATTTAATCCAAAACATTTTTTGGAAAAGTTACCATTTTGCCCCTATACTTTTAATTACTTTACAATTTAATCCCTAGGCTCGAAAAATGAAATTCATGCAATTTTAGCCCTACCCAAACCTAGCCGATTATTATAAAAACTTATAGCAGCCCACATATTTCCTAATTTCACAAATTTTACCATGAATTTATCATATTTTCAATTTAACGCCTAATTAAGAATTTCATAAAAAATTCCTTTACAGAATTTGTTTATCTAACAACAACCATTCATTTTCTATCATCAAACATCAAAATTAATGTATATTCATCAATGGTAAAACCCCAATAGTTTAACAGTTTCACAAATTAGTCCCAGGGCTAGCTAGATTAAGCTACAACGAACCTGAAAACATAGAAATCATTAAAAACGGGAAAAAATTTACTCACATGCACAAGGTATTAAGTTGGCCAAACCTAGCAAGCTTTAATGGCTTCCTCTTCTTTTAATTTTAGGTTGGAGAAGAAAGAAAAAATGATACTTTGGTTTGTTTTATTTATTTTATCATTTAATTACTTATTTACTTATTAAACCTTTTAAATTAATCAAATTTACACAAATGCCAAGCCATCATATTCCACTATCATATTTATGGTCTAATTACCATATAAGAACTCTTACTTTAAGGTTCTATAGCTATTTAATACGTTTAGCTATTAGAACTCAACTTTTGCACTTTACGCGATTTAGTCCTTTTTATCAAATAAAACATGTAAATGGTAAAGTTTCTTAATGAAATTTTTATAAGGTATTACTATCATACTGTAGGAAATAAAATAATAATAAAATAATTTTTTTAAAAACTTCAGGTTTGTGGTCCCAAAACCACTATTCCAATATCACTAAAAACGGGCTTTTACATGGTATGTAATTTTATCCCGTTTTAAATTATTTCTACATTTTTGAGATTATTATAGCTTAATCTAGTTAGCCCAGGGACTAATTTGCAAAATTTTTAAAGGTTTAGGGTTTTACCATGAATATATTTGCATGCTTCTTGATGTTTAATGAAAGATTATGAGTCATTGTTGTTAAATAAACAAGTTTGTAAAAATGTCAGTTAGGGATTTATTTGTAAAAGTGATAAAAGTACATGGTAAAATTGTGAAATGTCGATTTGTATGAGATTGTATATGTCCCTAGTGAATTCAGCTAGCATGAAATATGGATGAAATGGCATAAATTTCAATTTACAAGCTTAAGGACTAAATTGTAAAAAAGTTAAAATGTTAGGGATAAAATTGTAATTATGCATAAATATGGATTGTTGATTGAATTGAATATTTGAGATTGATTGAAACACTTTAATTGAATATAATTAATTCTTTAGATTAAGATAAATCTCAACCTAATCTAAACCGAGGAAAGGCAAAAACCGCAGAGTAGCACGATCATACTTCTACACTCTAGTTGTCAATGTAAGTTCATAGTATTTCTATACGTAATTGAATTTCTACTTGTTTGTTTACAATATAATCATGTAATTAATTGCTTACACTGAATTATTTCCCTGAATTGCACATATATGCTCCTATTTGTACTTTGGTATCCATGAATTGCACATACATGCCCCTGTTTGTACTTCACTACCCCTGCATTGCACTTACATGCCCCTGTTTACACTCTAGTAACTTCAAATTGAGTAAGATAAGAGTTGCAATCAATCGTTACTACTGATGGATCGAATCTATGGCTCACACTATCCACCGATATTGGTAGTTCTTGTGCTCCTTAGGGTTGTCGCATGTATATGTGGCTATATAGGTTATTATGGTACATTTTCACAAAATACTAAACTAATTTGTTAGACACTTTACTAAGGTTGTAAATAGGTATCTTTTTGGTACAATTAGAATGGTATGAAAGTATACACTTGTGGTTTGTTTTGGTTTGTTGTTAAATTAAGTTGCTATGCTAGAAATAGTCCTAATTTTTGTATGTTTTAAGATGATATGGAACTAGATGTGTTTGTCGGAAGTAAGGTTAATTATGCATATGTTTTGGTAAGCTTGTTTGATTTTGATTGAGGTGCCTTATAAGGCATACTGGTTGAATGGATTTTGGATCATTTTAATTGGTTAAATTAAGCTTGTTTTAGTAGGTTTTTGGTGCATTGATCATATGTGTATATGGCTTATAGGTACTTGTTGGAATGAGTGAAAGAAATGACATGATTTTGGCAAATTTCTTATCTACACGACCAAAGTCACGGGCGTGTGTCTCAATCATGTGTGACACATGGCCATGCGACACAGCCGTGTGTCCCCTATAGGCTTTAAAGGTTGCAAGTCAGACATTTACCCGGCCTGGCACACGGACGTGTGAGACTATTTTCGAGAGTTACACAGCCTGACACACAAGCATGTGACTTAGCTTTGTGGCCCAAGTCAAAGAGTTACACGGGCACGGACACAGGCTGGGACACAACCGTGTGACCCCTGTAGTTTGAATTTGTCTAACTTTTTCCTCAGTGTTTCAAATGTTCTCGATTTAGTCCCGAATCATTTCTAAAGTGATTCTAAGGTCTCGAGGGCTCGAATAAGGGATGATAGGCATGTATATTATTAGGTTATTCTATGTTTATTAAATGTTTGGAAATGAATGATTTTAAGTTACTTTTATTTGGTAATGCTTCATAACCCTAATCCGGTGACGGATACAGGTTAGGGGTGTTGCATTGCTAATTAGCCAATCATGGTTAAGGGATCTATTACCCTTCTGGTGGTATTAGGCGACGGGGAACATGTAATCACAAAGATAGTAGACTTTTTTGTGCACCATCCAGCCGCATATAATGCTATCTTTGGTAGGCCAATAGTGTAGATGCCAATATAGTCATAACTACTTTGTAACAGCTCAATTTTTAGTTGTGTGAAAAACAGTGGTTTTAGGACCACAAATCTGATGAGTGAATCCGTAAATATTATTATTTAATATTTATAAGTCAAATATAATATTATATTGAATGTTGATTTGACATTTTTTTGCTAATTGAGCGAATAGTAAAGTATAAGTGGTTTGTCTCTAAAGTTAAATAGTTTTGGAAAATAAGGTATTGGGATCGCGTTTCTATAAACCGAACTCGTGAATATTTTATTAAATATTTACGAAGTCATTATATAGGTGAATTGAAGTTTGGTCCAAAAATTTTAGTAATTGAATAGTTAATTAAGGAAAAATGACTAAATTGTAAAATCACCAAAATTAATCATTATTGATTACTAGTAATTAAATGGTCTAGATGGTAAAAGTGGGAGGACATATGTGAAAATTAGACCATACTGGGTTAGTGGGGGACAATTGAAACAAATTTTGTTAGTAAATAATGTAAAAATGTTAAAGTTTACAATTTAATTAAATTATAAAATAATAAAGCATAAAAGAAAAGAAGAAAGATTTGTCTTCTTCATTTTAATTTCATCAAAAACTCGATTCCACCATGAACGAAAGGCCAAAGCTTCGGTCAAGTGTTCTCCTTTTGCATGTAAGTCAAAATTAAACCCGTTTCTTATAAAGTTTATATTTTTGAGATCGTTGTAACTTAATCTATCTAGCACAGGGACTATTTGTTATTCTGTTAAAGTTTGGAAAACTTTCCATTGATATTTTTGAACATTTTTAGTTTTAATGTTTTAGTTTGAATCTTGATGTTGACATAGGACTATTTTGTTAAGTGAATTTTGTTAGTTTTACATTTAAGGACTCATATGTAAAAATCTTAAACTTAGCATGAAAATATTATAATTTTTAAGCGATTGAAGGTTAATTATGGATGGAATTAGAATCAGTTATGTGTATTGGGGCTTAAATGTGATTTTTTAATAGTTTTGGTTTTAGGGACTAAATTGAACAAAGTGTAAAAGTTTAGGGAAAATTTGTAAAGTGAAAATAATAAGTCATATACATAAAAATGAATATGATAATTGATGCGAACCCGTGCTCAGAGTTGTTGACGAGTTGCGAATATTCCCGATCGTAAATTAAGAAGTATTGTAATTGAAGCTAGATTCTGAGGTTTTAAAAAGGTAGACGGTTTACAAAGGGATTTAAGATGATTTATTTAGCTAAGTTGAGTTTAGGCTAAGGTTGAAGAACGAACAAATACTATAGGAAAGTATCGACCCGGATCTTATGACAACACTTAACAAGGGTATGTTCAAAGATGATAAATCGTGACCCACTATCTAATTAGATGGGAACCAAACGATATAGATGTTGAACGCCACACTTTGCTGGAAATGATAAGTTCAAAGAAGAATCGGGTTGACGCCACTAGGCTATAGGTAGATAAGTCAATCGAGTCTCAAACGAACAAAAGGAGTTGAATAACTCACAATTTGCTTAAATTTCATAAAGAGTTCAAAGTTAAGTAACCCTTAAAACAAATTACAATGAGCTATTTATAGCTGTTACAAAGTCTAGCCGAATAGACAAGTTCATGTTCAACTGAATTGAGCTAGCAGCCAAATTAAATTGAACTTTAATTTTCTAGAATGTTTCTACTCATTGAAGATGCCGCCAGCCATGACTTTGTAGTTCCTGAATGGTCAGCTGAATGAATTTGAAAAATTAGTTGAATCTTGCAAGTTCCTTAACAGCTAAGATGTTTGAGAATGAACTGAATCTCCCTTGGGTAGCCGAATAAACAACATTGAACTAATGTTGGTTGTGGCACATAAATAGCCAGTAGGTGTGATCAACCAGCAATGGATGGACATTTAGGTGTGAAATGAATTAAGCAGTTGATTAGTAAATTGTAGGAACATTGAATCCATTGAACCCCATGAAAAGGTGCTTGGAAGAAAGCAATTAGCAGCTCCTAGTGCATGAACGTACAGGTTCATGTCTTCTATTAATGTTGTTCAATGAATCTGTTTGAGTAGCCAACACATTCATCCTACAAGAAAATGTTAATGCACGATTTAAATGCTACCAAAAGACTTAATTTTAGACACACTTTAATTTGTCCAAACAATAGACACTGTAATGCCCAATTTTGACCCGGGCAGCACCGAAAGGAAACAAAAGAGCAGTTGTAAAAGAAATTTGGGGGGGATTTTGATTTTCTTTTTCAATTTTCTTTTCTCTTATATAAGCCATTAAACAGAATATGTAAAAGGGGGGATTTTTCTTTAGTTTTTTTCTTTCTTTTGAAAAGTCGAATATGCTGTAAAAGGGGGATTAAAAAACAAAGAAAATAGAAGAGAGCAGAGGTTACCTTCAAAAGTTCTTCTTTTTCTTTCTATTAGGATTTTTTTTGGTTTATTCTTCTTATTTTTATGTAGATTCGAAAAAAAAAGAAAATAGAAACGATTTTCGGTTTTCCTTTTGTGTGTTCTTCGCCTTTTTCTGATTTCATGCATGAGATAAAAAAAGAGAGGGAGAGGGGTACCTTGTCGTCGGAGCCGCCGAACTCTGTCGTAATCGGAGCCGCGAGGAGCCCAAGAGCTGTCGAGCGGCGTTGAGAAGAAGGCCTCTAGGGTTTGCCTTCAAATGGTTCAATGGCTGCTAATGTGGGGTGTTGAGTAATTTTTATTTAACATCCAAAACGACACTGTTTAGAATATGATAAGTGGTTCCAAAATGGCACCGTATTGAGCTTACCTGATGTCTCGACCCAGATTGCGGCTAGATCCACGTGTTTTGGCATGGGGAGGGGTATTTGCGCTACGAGCCCCTCCGCATTTGTCTTCATTTTAATTTGGTTTTTATTGTTTTTTAAATCGCTACCTCATATTTTGTTCTAGTTTCATATAGATCCATGTTCGAACGGCACCGTTTTGAATATTCAAATCATATGCTAAAGAAGATTTTTGCGTTAAATTGCTTTCATGGTCCCTTTAATGTTTAGCGTTTCTCATTTCAGTCATTTATTTATTTGTTTCAAATTCGCCCCTAGGGTTTTGTTTTATTTCTAAATGAATCCATTGTCATTCTTTATCATCATTATTATTACCTATCACTATTAATTATTTTTATTATTCATCAATTTACTTAATCGTTATATACATCTATTTTATTTTTTATATATAGTATTATTTTGTGTTTTCCCTATATTATTATTTAATTTTTGTAATATATTATTTTATAGATTTTATGTTTGACTAGTATAATTTGTACACATTTTATGATTTTTTAAACCATATATGTGTATATTTTTAACTTTAAAATTTTATACAATAATATTTCATAATTCTAATTCTCTTTTATATGTGTATATACAATTTATACTAAATTTTTTTACGTATGTATATAATATACCACTAATTTCAAATTGTAAATTTTACCTATTTTTCTATATAAATATTTTATTATTATTTTACTTATTTCTACCTCTTTTACATATATTGTTATATAAATACATATATTATTTATATTAAATATTTCATTTCATATATTCCTTATTTAATTTAAAACATATACTAATTTTGTGATTTGTTCTTTTTTTTTTCCTTATTATAATTCTTTCTTTAGAATTCATTTAAACATTTTATTCATTTTTATTACAAAATCATTTCAAGTCTTAAGTAAATTACCATTTTTTTCAAAATGTACAATTTTGTGTAAATACTTTGCTAAATTCAAATTTCTTTTCTCACTTGTTTTCTCTTTTAAATTAGTTACATTGCATCCTCCTTTTAAATTAATAACTTTTGAATGTTGATGTTGATAGTGGCATAATGCATGATTGGAACTATTGTCATTGTATTTATTAATTTATCATTCATCACTCATTGGTGTATATTTACTATCCAAAATTTGCTTGATTCATTGTTCATTTAATCAATGCATTTTTTTACCGATTTTCAATAAAAGCATTAGAATCATCTTATTTCACAATTTGTCAAAATACATGTTATTCATGATTCTCGAGAGAATTGTGCCCTAACTTACCGGGCCTCAATTTCTCCGATGAATTTAGATAACTGAGTATCTATTTTGTAATAAAACCTATGATTTCCAAATAAAAGCTCATTTTTGGGAATTCCATATGTGGTGTCCTAGCGCATTGGATATGACATATTGTTTTCTCAAAATGAGGATTTTTCTAACGAATGAAAATAAAGGCAATATTCGATATTTAGGATTTTGTGAGATCGAACCCTAACTTACTGGGTTTCGATTTTTGCATCTGACCTAAAGAATTGAATATCCTTCTCAAAATGTAGAAGTTTTAAAAGTCAAACTTAATTTTGAGGATTTGAAACATTGCACTCTAACTCACTGAGTGTGACAATTTATTTCCTTGAAGTAAGTGAGCCTTATTATCCAATTCATTTTATTCAAGATAAAAGGATCGTATTTCAAAATCTTTTCAAAGTTTCGACACTAAGACATTAAACAATCAATTCGATACAAATTTTGGGCGTTACGAGGGTGCTAACCGTTCCTCGTGCGTAACCGACTTCCGAACCTATTTTCTCAAAATTCGCAGACCTAAAATTATTTTCAAGGTGATCTGATCACACCACAATAAAAGATCGGTGGCGACTCAAATTTTTATTTTTAAGTCGACAACCAAATTTTTGTTTTTTAAACATAAAAGTGGTTTCGACAGCTTGGCGACTCCGCTAGGGACGATAAGAGAGTCAAGTCGTAAAATTGATTGTTTTTGTCTTATTGTCGAAAATTAAAAATTTGATTTGAAAATTTACGATCTTCTCTTTGCATTTGTTTACATGATTACTGTAAATTGAGTTTTATATTTTGTCATCATGTTGCATAATGACTGTTTAGTCTCACCTTTTAAGTGGGAGTGAGAAGCTACTCCTTCGTGAGGTTTTCACCTCCATACCTATGACTTCATGAGATTTTCATCTCCGTGCAACCATAGGGAAATGTATTCCCCTGAACCGAACTCGGTCGGTATGAGCCTATAATGGGTGAAGATCGAGGAATCTGCTGGTTCGGGTACCTTGACTTTAGAGCCAAACCACATGTAGAAGACCTTAAGAACCCATCCTAGGTAGAGCCACTCCAAACCCCTAGTAGTCACCCGACTAGGTATTTTTGTTTTCCTTGTTTGCTTCTGTTTTGTACTAACCCATCTTGTTTTCTTTTGATTATGATTGCATTGTATTTGCATCTTAGGAAAGAGATATTGATTCAAATCTGATTACTAAATTAGAAAGCTTGTCATGGAATACGGATTCCTAGATAAAGTGGAAAATAATACGGCTGCCTGAATATATTCTGAGGAACACAAGAAGGGCGATGGAAGAGTTCGTGACCTTGCTTCGTGGCCTGAGGATTCAAGGCGATTGTCTAAGAGCCTTCGACGTTCCAACTCCCTTAAAGAAGATGACGAGCCGTATGAAGATGGGCAGATGATGGATCGTGACCAAGATCAAGAAAAGGAGCTAGCAGTGACATATATTGGAAATTGGCGAGATCATCATAAACATGCGGATGAAGAAAAAGATCGATGTTTTCTGTTGGAATATAAGGGCGAGGCCGTACATGCATTTGCTTTATGTAAAGGAATTTTCTTTCTAGAAAAGTTTCCTAAGTGTAATTGAATCAAAATCAATGTCTCTCTAGGCATTCATTTTATGCATCTACATTACATGCATTAAAATCCATTGAAAGAGTCTAAACGAGTAAATTTATTTCAGCTAATCTGGAAAACCAACCAACCAAACACCCTTACGGTATCCAAGCAAAGACTAGAGAAATGGAACAAATGTTGGAAAAATTAGAGCAAATGTAGATACAGATGCAGGAGCAATTGACCGAATTTCAATAGGAAATGAGAGATCAGATGCTAGAATTACAGAGCACTATGATGAGCCAGTTCAACCGACTGCTAGCTGGAGAGTTAAAAAAAGGAAAGACCCGGTGGTCCATGTTGGGGTTGATAATGAGGATCTTGCCTGTGCCCTAGATTGTAATCCGATAAGTGCACAGATCCAGCCAGATGGGCACCCACAAGGGGCACTCTTTACCATCAGATCTCAACGATATCAGACTGGTACATCAACACTAGTGAATTGTTTGACAGGCCTAAGATCCAATTTGAGGAACAATTTTCCTGTTGCTCTTGATAACCCAACTGAAACAAAGCAGACGAGGGTGGAGTACCTAGATACTACAAAGGCCCCAAGGAAGAAGAGAAATAAATGGGATAATGCAGGCAGGTATAACAAGGGCCACTCAAAGCCAATAACTGTGGGTAGGCCAAAGACAGAAACCACCAGACACCAGTGTCCTTTAAAGAAGACAAATACAGAAAGGCTTCAGTTCACACCAATTTTGATGTCCTATAAAGAGCTATATCAAAGCCTATTTAATGCATATGTGGTGGCCCCCTTCTACTTAAAACCTGTGCAGCCCCTGTACCCCAAATGGTATGACGTGAACGCACAATGCGAATACCATGCGGGAATTACGGGGCATTCAATAGAGAATTGCATTGCCTTCAAGAAACTGGTTGAAAAACTCATTAACATGGGTGTTGTCAGATTTGATGACTCGTCTAGCGCAGAAAATCCACTACCCGATCATGATGATAATGGGGTAGATGTGAGAGCAGGAAAGGGACTAGTTATTTCTGATTCAGGAGGAAACCATAGAAAGACAAGGAACCATTGTAAGTTCCATCATGAAAAAGGGTACGAGACCCATGCGAGCGTGAAATTCAAGACCTTGGGCTTGATGGACGACAAGGAAATGAAGCTTTGTGAGGAAATTAAAGAGGAGGAAAACATACGCACAGAGTTGGGAAGTGTTCACATCAATGACATATTTGAAGAAACAAATGAAAAGGGACCTTGTTAGATGTCCGCCCTTATAAATTTGGGAGCGTTCTAAGCACTTGGACTGCGGAAGAAATCCCTGTAGTATCTAGAGCTTATTCAGATTAATGTTCAGAACATTTTTGTTGTTTTTAGCCTAAAGTGATAGAAATTCCTTTGTGAAATAGGTTAATGTCTTAACGTTATTATTCTAATAAAATACATCTTTACATTCATTTTAAGCCAATATTCTTTCATTCTTTTTGAATAATTACTCATTTATTCTTTTAAATTGTCTTCCATATCATTCTTTCATTTATAATTATATTGTACAAATAATTATTCATAAATTCACACATTATTTTGTATATTCTTTGGTACTTGCCATGGATCCTCAGATATCAATGACATGAATGACACTGCTGCAAACTTAGAATCTCTTTTTGAGCGAGATATGTGTTTAGACGGATCTCATGACTTTAGAAATGACATAGATCATAGCTTATCTCCGGACTTGGTGAGGAGGGTAGAACAAGAAGATAGACAGATCCTACCTCACAAGGAATCATTAGAAATTATGAGCTTGGTGAAGATTAAAATTGACCTGATTGCAAAGACGAAGCAAGACCTTGTTGAGTCACCTCTACAGTTCAAAGATTTTTTTATATGATCATACCAAGATATGCCAGGGTTAAGCGCTGATAATGAAATCTGCACAAGAACACGATGACAAAAATTTAGTGTGAACGATGCAATGAAAATTCTTTGTCAGGGCAATGCCTTTCTTGTTGACTCAGTATAGCTTTGCCCGTTTGAATACGAGTTTCCATCTCTTCAAGTTTTGATGGATTTTATCCTGATTGAAGAGGAGTATTCAAAGTTTTCTATCGTAGTTTCACCCCAAAAGGCTCTATGAAAGAAATCTGATACCAAAAGACCTTTCCCATACGAGATGAAAGTTGAAGATCTTATGTGTAAGACTTTATTGAGAAGCAATAGTTCTAATCAAAAGAGATACCATGTACTTGCCTAATCCCATGAGTTTAGATCCAATTCACAAAAAAAAGGGGAATGAAAAAAAAGAAAAAGGAGAGGCCAAGGCGAAAACCCGCAAAGGGCGCTTTGTGACCAAATGTGGTTTTGAGTTGAAAACCTGAAAAGGGCGACTCAAATTTTGAGCAAAATGGGGCATGGACATTACCATTATCGAAGACTTCTAATGGGCATTGCTTCATTTTTGAGATCATTAGAGGCCACCTCATACGCCAATGTCATCATATGCTTATATAGAATTCCAGAGAAGATGGTGTTTAACATGGACAATAGCACGATAGTTGAGGTCTGAAATCAATTCAGAAGCAGACACCACGACTCATCACTGAATTTCCTGGAGGTGAATATCAAGAAAATTGAAGAAAAATGACTGAGACTTACAAGGACTAGCATGAGAAATCACTATTTGCCCTCCTTGCTTGCCGAACATCTATCAAGATTTCTATCAGAGCAACATTGTTCTCATTGGGTTACGGGATTGAGGTAGTTTTACCTATTGAAATCCCCTCTCTTCGGGTATTAGAGTTGGAAGGATCCAATCGCGATGTGATCAGTTGGACCTAGGAAAAGGGTTAAAAGCTATTCATCAGGGTCAGATGTACTAGAAATAAATGATACGAGCCCATAATGAACATGTTCTTCTCAGAGAATTCCATGAGAGGGCTAGATGTTGAAAAAGATCCTTTAAAAAGATTCTAGAAGAAAATGAATGTCAAACCGGGAGTGTCCCTATGTTGTAAATAAGACCTTTTTTCAGAAGAGCACTGATCCTGAGTAAGACTGCTAGTCCTATAAACTCGGATCCAGTTAAGAAACACTTCATTTAAAGAAGAAGAAAGGACCAAGGTGAAAACCTGCAAAGGGCACTTTGAGTAAAAAAAAGAAATAAAAAATGAAAAAAAATGAAAATGAAAATGAAAAATGAAAAATGAAAAAGTAAAAATGAAGAGGCTAAGTGGAAAACCCGCAAAGGGCACCTTAGGCCAAAGGGGATTTGAGTCGAAAACCCGAAAAGGGCGGCTCAAATATTGATCAGAATAGGGCAGGAAGTGATCAGAGCAACTCGTATCTTGATCAGATTGGGGCATGTGGTAATCTTGTTATATCTAAATCAACAGGAAAGGGTAGGCGACATTTTGGGGCATCGACAGAGTGCTGCAGATCTCTCAAACACATGTCAAACTCAGAATGGTCTTCAGAAAGTTTGTACAGAGAAGTTCAAGCTGCGATATCTGGGGCACCCAATTTTCATACTATTCATATTGAATTTGTTGTTCTTGGAATATTTCATTCTTTTCCAAGATACACATTCCTAATCAATTTCTTTATTATCCTTCTTTACAATTTTTGATAATTTATTCCTTTCGAGCTATGCTTAGAGCCAATTTTATTCTTACCCATTGTTATGACCCTTTTTTGCAAGTATGTTGCATTGGAATAATGATTAATGGACTAATAAAACTTTCACAAAGGAGGTTTTGCATATTACTCTGAAAAGTTTCTAAATAATATAGCAACCTGAAGCAGGACTATTGTTTAGAGCACACCAAATTTAAAGGTTGGAAATTTGAGAAGGAAAAGTCGAAATTTAGATTTTTTCTCTTTGGATTTTGTTGTCAAATGCATTGATTGACAAGATGCCATGTTGGTGACAAAGCTTAAATAACCAAGCAAGCAACGATCACCAGGCAAGAGGAAGAGGTTACCTCAGAGAAGAGAGCCTTCATCTGCACATAAGTCTTTGGTACGACACCTTGGGAATGGTGTAAGGGACCAGACAGACTTAGATCTCATATCCTTGAATGGTGATAGGGAAGGATTGAGGAAAAGTCATATTTCTACCATTGGATTACGGTGGGAGAATGATAGTACAAATTTTGCGCCCCAATGGATTGAAGTTTAAGGTTTACGATGGGGGCAACCTGACTAAATGTTTCTTCAGAAAATGCTAGCCGAGAAGGAAGGTGTTATAGTACTTCAGTGACAAAGCCTTAGTAAACTTCGAGTAATGACAACCTAAGCGGGATCATTCTCGGAAAAATAAAATTTTGCACTCATGCAAACACCATTCACACATGTCTAGTTAGGAGCATTTAATTCATTTCGATCATGTCATCCTAATCATTAGGCATAATTAGGTTCATTATACAAGTCATGTTCCCCAAAGAACAGATCAGTGAAGATCGAAAACAAAGCCTTGCCTCCCTCGGTTGCAGTGGAGCAGGTTAAAGATAGCGGATCTTGCCTCCCTAAGCAATAGTGGAGCAGATCGAAGATACCAGCCTTGCCTCCCTCGGTTGCAGTGTTGCAGGTTGAAGATAGCAGATCTTGCCTTCCTGCGTCGATGGGGAAGCAGATCGAAGGCACAAGCCTTGCCTCCCTCGATTGTAGTAGAACAGGTTGAAGATTGGAAATTACAGATCTTATCTCCCTAAGAAATAATGGAGTAGATCGAAGACGACGAATCTTAGCTTCCCCAGGAGTAGGGAAACTGATTTAAGCCACAAGTCCTATTTCTCTGAGTAGCAGTGGAATAGGTAGGAAATTACAGATCTTGTCTCCCTAAGCATTAGCGGAGCAGATCGAAGACGGCAAATCTTATCTTCAAGTGTAAGGAAGCAGATTCAAGCCACAAGTTCTATGTCCCTGGTCAGCAGTGGAATAGGTTGGAAATTACAGATCTTATCTCCCTAAGCAGTAGCGGAGCAGATCGAAGACGGCGAATCTTATCTTCAAGTGTAAGGAAGCAGATTGAAGCCGATAATCCTATATCCCTGAAGTTGTAGTGGAGCAGATTAAAGTAATAGATCTTATCTCTCTGAAGTTGCAGCAGAGTGGATCGCATCGGGTTTTATCTCCCTGAAGTTGCAACGAAGCAGACTGAGAAAACAAGTCTTATCCCCCTAAAGTCACAGTGGGGTAGACTGAAGAAGCAAATCTTATCTCCCTGAGGTTGTGTTGGAGTGGATTAAAGTAATAGATCTTATCTCTCTTAAGTTACAGTAGAGCAGATCGCATCAAGTCTTGCCGACTAGAGATAGCAAATTTTGTTCTTTTAAAGTTACGAGTTACAAATCCTATCTCCCCGGCGTTGCGGTGGAGTAGATCGAGGCACCAATTCCTATACCTCTGAAGATGCAGTAGGATGGTATGAGGTTTCTTGAAGAAAAAGAACTACCAAGGTCTAGCATGACCAGGTAAAATTGGCCCTTTTTAGTGTTTGCTCCATTCCCGTTACACGACAATGAGCAAAGAGGGGCAGCTGTAATGCCCAATTTTGACCCGGGCCCACTAAAATAAATAAAACCAATATAAAAGCCAAAAATGTTAAAAGTCCATTTACAAATAAAATAGTCCAAATACATAGGCCCAAATCATTTTAACCTACCAGCCTAGCCCAATATCCCCAACCCATTAAGCCTAATGCCCATTGGTTAACCCTAGCCCGACGGCCCAACACCAAGCAGCACTCAGAAACCCTAGCGCCGCAACCAGGCTCTGCCCTCGCACGAACCGCGCCTTCGAGCCGCCCCCTCCCCCCCCGCGCACATGCCTCTTCACTCACGGGCCCCATGAGCTACGCACACCTCCGTACCTCTGCTCCTGGACCACACATACCTTCTCCAGGCTGGCATCACACCTGCACAACAATAGCAACAAACAACGCAGCACCGAATGGAAACAAAAGAGCAGTTGTAAAAGAAATTTGGGGGGGAATTTTGATTTTCTTTTTCATTTTTCTTTTCGGAGATATAAGCCATTAAACAGATTCTGTAAAAGGGGGGATTTTTCTTTTCAAAAGTCGAATATACTGTAAAAGGGGGATTAAAAAACAAAAAGAATAGAAGAGAGCAGAGGTTACCTTCAAAAGTTCTTCTTTTTCTTTCTATTAGGATTTTTTTTTGGTTTATTCTTCTTATTTTTGATGTAGATTCGAAAAAAACAAGAAAATAGAAGCGATTTTTGGTTTTTCTTTTGTGTGTTCTTCGCCTTTTTCTGATTTCATGCATGAGATAAAAAAATAGAGAGGGAGAGGGGTACCTTGTCGTCGGAGCTGCCGAACTCCATCGTAATCGAAGCCGCGGGGAGCCCGAGAGCTGTCGAGCGACGTTGAGAAGAAGGCCTCTAGGGTTTGCCTTCAAATGGTTCAATGGCTGCTAATGTAGGGTGTTGATTAATTTTTATTTAACATCTAAAACGACACCGTTTGGAATCTGATAATTGGTTCCAAAACAGCACCGTATTGAGCTTACCCGATGACCCGACCCAGATTGCGGCTAGATCCGCGTGTTCTGGAATGGGGAGGGGTATTTGCGCGATGAGCCCCTTGTCATTTGTCTTCATTTTACTTTGGTGTTTATTGTTTTTTAAATCGCTACCTCATATTTTGTTCTAGTTTCATATAGATCCATGTTCGAACGACACCGTTTTGAATATTCAAATCATATGCTAGAGAAGATTTTTGCGTTAAATTGCTTTCATGGTCCCTTTAATGTTTAGCGTTTCTCATTTCAGTCGTTTATTTATTTGTTTCAAATTCGCCCCTAGGGTTTTGTTTTATTTCTAAATTAATCCATTGTCATTCTTTATCATCATTATTATTACCTATCACTATTAATTATTTTTATTATTCATCAATTTACTTAATCGTTATATACATCTATTTTATTTTTTTATATAGTATTATTTTGTGTTTTCCTATATTATTATTTAATTTTTGTAATATATTATTTTATAGATTTTATGTTTGACTAGCATAATTTGTACACATTTTATGATTATTTTTTAAACCATATATGTGTATATTTTTAACTTTAAAATTTTATACAATAATATTTCATAATTCTAATTCTATTTTATATGTGTATATACAATTTATACTAATTTTTTTTACGTATGTATATAATATACCACTAATTTCAAATTGTAAATTTTACCTATTTTCTCTATATAAATATTTTATTATTATTTTACTTATTTCATCCTCTTTTACATATATTGTTATATAAATACGTATATTATTTATATTAAATATTTCATTTCATAGATTTCTTATTTAATTTAAAGCATATACTAATTTTGTGATTTGTTCATTTTTTATTTATTTTATGTCCTTCTTATAATTCTTTCTTTAGTATTCATTTAAACATTTTATTCATTTTTATTACAAAATCATTTCAAATCTTCGTAAATTACCCTTTTTTTTAAATGTACAATTTTGTGTAAATACTTTGCTAAATTCAAATTTCTTTTTCACTTGCTTTCTCTTTTAAATTAGTTACATTACATCCTCCTTTTAAATTAATAACTTTTGAATGTTGATGTTGATAGTGGCATAATGCATGATTGGAACTATTGTAATTGTATTTATTGATTTATCGTTCATCACTCATTGGTGTATATTTACTATCCAAATTTTGCATGATTCATTGTTCATTTAATCAATGCACTTTTTTACCGTGTTTCAATAAAAGCATTAGAATCATCTTATTTCACAATTTGTCAAAATACATGCTATTCATGATTCTCGAGAGAATTATGCCCTAACTTACCGGGCCTCAATTTCTCCGATGAATTTAGATAACCGAGTATCTCTTTTGTAATAAAACCTATGATTTCCAAATAAGAGTTCATTTTTGGGAATTCGATATGTGGTGTCCTAACGCATTGGATATGGCATACTGTTTTCTAGAAACGAGGATTTTTCTAACGAATGAAAATAAAGACAATATTCGATATTTAGGATTTTGTGAGATCGAACCCTAACTTACTAGGTTTCGAGTTTCTCATCTGACCTAAAGAATTGAATAACCTTCTCAAAATGTACAGGTTTTAAAAGTCAAACTTAATTTTGAGGATTTGAAACGTTGCACTCTAACTCACTGAGTGTGACAATTTATTTCCTTGAAGTAAGTGAGCCTTATTATCCAATTCATTTTATTCAAGATAAAAGGATCGAATTTCAAAATCTTTTCAAAGTTTCGACACTAAGACATTAAACAATCAATTCGATACCAATTTTGGGCGTTACGAGGGTGCTAACCGTTCCTCGTGCGTAACTGACTTCTGATCCCGTTTTCTTAAAATTCGCAGACCTAAAATTATTTTCAAGGTGATCTGATCACACCACAATAAAAGATCGGTGGCGACTCTAATTTTCATTTTTAAGTCAACAACCAAATTTTTGTTTTTTAAACATAAAAGTGTTTTTGACAGACACAATTAAAGTTTCTGAACCAAGACCAATTTAATTTGTCTAAACCAAGACCAATTGAAATCACAAAATAAAGCTATACGAAAATGGGTCAGAATTAATGAACTTAAGACATATTAAAAATGTTCAGATTTTGACACATTTAAAACTCAAATTATTGATTTTCAAGCCAAGACATAATTATGAACCTAAATTTAATAGTTATAACTGAATTAACTTCTTTATTCCAGCAATTAAACTCTTAAGCTAAAAACTAGAATTGTGCTAGAAGTAGGTGGCATGGCATGCTTGAATCGTAATTCCATGATTGCTCAATAACTCCAACAACCAACTTAACAATATGATAAATTAAAACTTCATTTTACACTTGGGCCCCTCGTGTTTGGGCCAATTCCGATGTCGTCGAATTGTGTCGTGACATGATGCGGCTGAGATCGCATCATACCCTCCCTCTTGAAAAGGATTTGTCCTCAAATCAGGCCATTTGCTCGCGAAAAATCTTTCATGTTCACGAACCTTTTCGTTTATGATCTTGACAAATTCGTTTCCAGAATTTTTAAAATCGCAAATGGTTCAAAAATAAAGAAAGTTATTTGCATACCCTCCCTCTTTAGAAGGGTACCATTTCAAATTGTCACCTACACAAGAATGAAACAAATTAGCGACAACATAAATTATAGACACAAAATAACTTTTCGATATCTTCTTCAAAAATGGAATACATAAACCAATGTTAGAGTAGGAGTTATAAGTTAGTCTTACCTTTTCAGAATGAATCAAAAACTTCAGCAATGACAACAAACCATAATCACAAAGCATTCGAGAATGATAATCTTGGAAAACAAAATTCCATAACTCAAACAAACAAGGATTATGCATACTTAAACAACCATACCTTTCACATTTCATCCGAACAGGCATGCACATACATGGGGATTTCGTACAAAGATTTAAAGAATTCACATAACCATCACAATCGAACAAATTAAGCTTTTGATGTGAAAATTCTTTATCACACACAATAAAGTTTTTCCGATTTAATCTAACGTCATCAACAGGCTTACCAACACAAACCATATCATAAAAAAAAAAACTCTTCAGGACACTTCTTGAGACAAAGTCATCAACAACAATCAAAGAATGAAAATTAATCAAATTAATGTACGGACATCTTTCGAAAATGAAGTCATTGGTACTTTTCTCAACAACATTAGATTGTCGTGATTCACTTGTGGATTAATTTCATTTCTGATCTTACCTTTCTTGATCAATCAAATCGTCTCTCATCAGGAAGGTATTGAAGTTGGAACTTATCAAATGAATCTTTAGTGACCTGAAAAGAAGAAAATTCACAAAGCAAACTCGCACGTTGGTTAGTTAGGGCTTTCCTCACCTTTTCTTGATCACCTTTGTATTTTTCACTTGTTTTTTTTCAATCTCATTTTCAAACTTTTATTTTCGTTCTTTCGTTCTCAATTGTTCAATGGACTCTTTCAGCTTCAACTGGTCCTCGTACACTTACTTAGGAGTCAATGGGGCCAACATCACATTCTTGCCTAAGTGCTTGAAGGTGTACTGGTTGGTATAACCATCATGAATCGCTCTTCGATCGAATTGCCATGGCCTCTCCAAAATTAGATGACCAGCATGCATCAATAATGCATCGTAAACGACTTCATCTCTGTATTTGCCGATTGGGAAGGCGACAACAGCTTGCTTGGTGACTTTTTAACTCGCCTCCATCATTCAGCCATTGTAACTTGTATGGATGAGGATGTTTGGTCGTTGGTAGTCTGAGTTTCTCTACTAGCATGTTGCTAGCAATGTTGGTGCATCTTCCTTCGTCGATGATCAAACTACACACTTTATCTTGGACATGGAACCGTGTGTGGAAAATATTCTCGCGTTGCTGCTCATTTTCCACACTTTGAAGACTCAAACTCCTTTTAGTAATGAGCATTTCGCCTTCAACAGCATACTCGAGATCTTCCTCCTCTTCGGTGGATGATTCGGCATCATCTTATTTTTCTTCTTCAGACTCGATCTCACCATCGGGTCTTACAACCATCGTTCTTCGGTTTGGGCACTAACTTGCGATATGGCCTCTTCAAGACACTTGAAGCACTTGATGTCTCAGGTAGAATTGCGCACGGCTTCATTTGTACCTTTACTCGTTTCTCTACTCGGCTTGTTAACCTTTGTGGCTACAGCAGGTTCATTCGCTCGATTAAAAGTTTCTTTCTCGTTGGTTCCTTAGCCCTATTTTGTTGTAGTAGTAGAGTTGGAATATGATCGAACAACACTTTTCCTTTTGAGTTGCTTCTCTATTTTAATAGCCATATGCACCATATCTTCAATTTCAACACAATGTTGTAGTTCGACTACGTTGGCAATGTCTCTATTCAGTCCGGCTAAAAATCTTGCCATGGTGGCCTCTTGATCCTCCTCAATGTTGGCTCGGATCATGGTAATCTCCATTTCTTTGAAATAATCTTCTATGCTACGATTACCTTGTGTAAGGTGTAGTAGCTTTTGGAACAGTTCAGATGGTAGTACGCAGGGCTAAACCTCTTCCGCATAACAGCTTTCATCTCAGCCCATGTAAAAATAGGTCATTCTCTGTTTCTTCTCTGGCTAGTAGTTAATTGGTCCCACCAAATAACGACATAGTTGGAGAACTCAATGACTACAAGATTAACTTTCTTGCTCCCCAAGTATTTGTGGCACTTGAAGACGAGCTTTATCTTTTTTTCCCACTCTAGATACGCCTCTGGATCCGTCTTTCCTTGAAATGGAAGGATGGCCATTTTATATTCTTCAGATCGTCATCAATTCATTCACGATCCCTAGGACTTCAGTTTCTACGGTCTCGCCGTCTCTCACTTTGGTTAGATGCTTGGTTACTCTCCACATTACTAGCCTCGTAGAGATCATTATCATGCTGCCATCATCATCGTCTTTCTCGTCTAGGGTTTGGAGGGGTGTTTTCTTGCTGAGTTCACTCCTCCGTTTGATCCATGCGTTCTTGGATTGAGTCGAATTGTAGCTGGAACAAACGAGATATTTCTCTTATCATGGCTTGCACTTGTAGGTCAGGAAACCCTCCTCCGGCTACGTTCCTTATGGGTAACATGCCAACACCCCTAGTGGCATTGGATGCACCGCCACTTGCCGTATGTCGTTCAGGGCTTCGTGACAGTATGTTATTAAAAGAATCCTCACCACAAACCTTACAAGTTCACTCGCAAAGAAAAAAATAAAATTTGGCACTCACCACTCGTGGTTGCACTCTAATATAGGCTTTTTTGTCACTCTATTGTGCTCCCACTCATTCTTTCCTTTTACCACTCGAATTCGCCTCTCTAAGTTCGTAAGAGACTACCTTTGTCTTGACAACAAAATCTTGTTGGAATCAGCTTCAAAATTGATGTGAAGGTGGGAAAGATGTTGGGAATAAGGTGGGCTAGAAGGAAACAAAATAAAAGTGTGGCTGAACAGGTTTAAGTAAGAAAATCTATTTTCGGGACAACAATACTTTCGAGCTAAGTTTCTCCTTTTTAAAAAAAAATCAAACCTCCCCTTTTGTATTTTCAAAATTTTGTAATCACTCTTTCTCTTTTTTAAGTCAATTTTTTAAACTTTTTTTAAAATCAATCCCGAGAGCTCAAAAACGTAAATACTTACTTAATTTGGCTAGCTTTGATACCAAATTATGCGAACCCGTGCTCGGAGTTGTTGACGAGTTGCGAATATTGTTGATTGTAAATTAAGTAGTATCATATTTGAAACTAGATTATGAGGTTTTAAAAAGGTAGACGGTTTACAAAGGGATGTAGGATGGTTAATTTAGCGAAGTTGAGTTTAGGCCAAGGTTGAAGAATGAACCAATACTATAGGAAAGTATCGAACCGGCTCTTATGACAACACTTAACAAGGGTATGTTTAAAGATGATAAACCATGACTCACTATCTAATTAGATAGGAACCAAACGGTAGAGATGTTGAATGCCACACTTTGCTGGAAGTGATAAGTTCAAAGAAGAATCGGGTTGACGCCACTAGACTTCAGATAGAGAAGTCAATTAAGTCTCAAACAAACAAATGGAGTTGAATAGCTCACAATTTGCTTAAATTTCATAAAGAGTTCAAAGTTAAGTAACCCTCAAAACAGATTACAATGAGCTATTTATAGTTGTTACAAAGTCCAACCGAATAGACAAGTTCATGTTCAGTTGAATTGAGCTAGTAGCCAAACTAAATTGAACTTTAATTTTATGGAATGTTTCTACTCATTGAAGATGGCACCAGCCATGACTTTGCAGTTCCAGAATGTTCAGCTGAATGAATTTGAAAAATTAGTTGAATCTTACAAGTTCCTTAATAGCTAAGATGTTTAAGCATGAATTGAATCTCCCTTGGGCAGCCGAATAAACAACATTGAATTACTGCTGGTTGTGGCGCATGAACAGCCAGCAATGGATGGACATTTTGGTGTGAAAGGAATTAAGTAGTTGATTAGTCAATTGTAGGAACATTGAATCCATTCCATGAAAAGGTGCTTGGAAGAAAGCAATCAGCAGCTCCTAGTGCATGAACATCCAAGTTCATGTCTTCTCTTAATGCCGTTCAATGAATCTGTCTGAGCAGCCAACACATTCATCCTGCAAGACAAAGTTAATGCACGGTTTAAATGCTATCAAAAGACTTAATTTTAGACACACTTTAATTTGTCCAAACAATAGACACAATTAAAGTGTCTAAACTAAGACCAATTTAATTTGTCTAAACCAAGACCAATTTAAATCACAAAACAAAGCTGTACGAAAATGGGACAGAATGAATGAACTTAAGACATATTAAAAAAGTTCAGATTTTGACACATTTAAAACTCAAATTATTGATGTTCAAGCTAAGACATAATTATGAACCTAAATTTAATAGTTATAATCGAATTAACTTCTTTATTCCAGCAATTAAACTCTTAAGCTAAAAACTAGAATTGTGATAGAAGTAGGTTGCATGGCATGCTTGAATCATAATTCCAGCAACCAACTTAACAATGTAAGAAATTAAAACTTCATTTTGCACTTGGGCTCCTCGTGCTTGGGCCAATTCCGTTGTCGTCGAACTGTGTCGTGATATGATGCGACCGAGATCGCATCAATAATGCATTTTAATTCAATAAATTGAATTTAATTATTATATAGATCAAGAATTGAACCGTATGGAGGAAAACCAGGAAAAAGGGAAAATTGTAGAATAGTCCTTAAAAAAATTTGCTTGTTGGTTCTATTAAGTAAGTTCATACGATATGTTGTTGTTGAATTATTATGTATTTAGAATTATAACTGTAATTATGTGTAATTGCAATTTTTTTTTTTTGCGATTTAATACAATAAGGTGAGATAGTAGATTAAACTGAATATATGTGGAAGTGTGCAGGTATATATGAATGTGTAATGGAATGCATATAGAGATGATTGATGCTGTCATGAAAATGGATGAATGATTTAATGATGAAAATATATGTGAATTGAGATGTCAATTAATAGTAAATTGAGTAATGAATACACTATTAATTGTTAGGGTAGAGTCAGATATAATTGGCATGTTATAGGATAGGAAAGTTTAGAATTACTTTGACTACGAGTCAATGAGGCATTATGTGCCAAATTGCTCCGGTTATACCAACGAGAAATTGGGTGTCAAACTATTTGATAAGCTATGGGCACAACTATTTGCTTCGAATTTATCCGAGGAGGCATTGGGAGCCAAACTGGTGTGTTGGTTGGATCCGTGTATCCGTCCGAGTCCAAGTCTTGTTAATAGGGAGATAAAATAAAATAAAAATTTTCATAATTGAAATAATGATAATAAATGAGCATTGAAATTCATGAAATTGGAAAATTGAATATAAGATGTGGTATTTGATATTGAAATGGTAAATGAATAACAAATGGAAGAAAAATGTGAAACTAAATATCTATTTGTTAAATAAGTTGATATGATGATCGGATGATATATATATTCATACTAATAATCAGTTATATAAGCCCAAGGGCTAATATGAAAACATGATGATCGATGAATGTGGTTCGAATTAGTACTATGGAATAAAATAGTGATTGATATTTAATTGAAATTCAATATTTATTTGGTATAAAGATGAATTGTTATGATATAGGAATTAAAGTTCATATGGTTTAATATGATTTGGATTAAGAATTCAAAGTATGAAATGAAAATTTATGTTTGGCATTAATCGAAATGAGATGTATTGCATATAAATAGATTGTATTTTAAGTTAAGATAGTGAATTAATTTAGATGATTATTTGTTTTGTGAATGGTAATGAAATGTTGAATAAGTGAATTGAAAAGTTATATGATTGAGTTATTATATCGTTGATAAATGTTGAACTCACCTTTTTGATATTTGATTTGTCATGATAGGCAAACTTTTACCAAGCTAAGTAGCATGTAGTGTATAATTATAACTTGAGGTAAGTTACTTGGTTTTAATACTCTTGAACTTACTAAGCATTTGTAATGCGTACTCTTTTGTTTCCTTTTTCCCTGTAGTGAGAACTTGTGGAATTAGTCTGGTGGATCATCAAAAAGCTCACACTATCCTGGTATTGATTCAGTGGTCTTTCAATCGTTTAAAACTTGGTTTTGTGGCATGTATATAATCAATTCATTTTTAATCAATCTTGAATATTTGTACTTTGATTCTTGATTGTGGTTTGAGTTTTGAATTGTTATGTTTGTATAAAAGTTTATTTGGTAATTTGATATGTGTGGTATGGTTTATGCCAAGTTTGATATTTAGAAGGTTAATGATAATAAAAAATTTGAATAATGTTATTTATAAGATTTAGTTTGTGGTACGCAATGGTTAAGGCATGATTTGTATATGACTTGAGTTAGTTCTTTATTGGTTCCAATGAGGGCATATTGGTTGCATGTTTAGATAGTTATATGAATGGATGTTTTTATTTTAAAATTTTCATATGATATGAATTTAGTATTGATGTGAATGACTATTTGAATGTGAAACCTAGCCTAGACGTTACGACTAGATTGAGAAGGCTAAATTAGTCACCAAAATGGCTAAGCTAACTTGCGTTACTTTTGAAGACTTTAAATAAACTCATTTTAGAAAAAATCATTGTTGTACTTTGAATTAGTTTAATACATTCATTTATTAGGTCGTGTATACTTAAGATTCACCTTATTATTGACAGTATTGTTTCAGAAAAAAAAACGTTTTTTCGTCGCTTACTTTGTAGAAACTTGACGTTAACTAATGCAAAAAAAAAATCATTATTCATGTCATTTTGGAAATCTAATCACCTTATCTATTTTTTTTTTTAAAAATGGTTTCTTTGCAATGCAGTAGAAATTAGGGAACAAATGTCAATTTTTACTTAAGCCCGATATCATGCATTTTCCGTTTATTATGCTTGAGTAATCCATCCATGCAAAAATCCCCAAATAAAATGTTACCAAGCCACAGACTAAAGATAATTAAAAATTACAAACCAAAACCAATGGAGACTGATTAATACTCATTAAAAATAGTCCGAGGTCCAAGGTGATTCTCCGTATGTCGGGTCCGGTCCTAATTTCAAGGGTTACCTGAAAAGTTAAACACTATGTGGGTGAGCTTATGAAAGCTCAGTGTGAGTCAAACAGTTATTTAAATAGACACAAATATCAATTACATTGAAACATATTAGCACTAGCAGAAGAACACAGAACCATAATTGGAATTTCATATCATTACATAGTCATTATCAAATCAATGTCAAATAGTTTATGAGCATGGGCCATCATTTATTCGTGTAACAATCATTAATTTAAATACCATTCAATACAGCACAGTACAATATGTAGCATAAATCAATAACATTTGAGTATGTTGTAAGCATGATGTAATGCAAAAAGGTTCCTACTCACACCATTCGCTACACACCACGAGTTCCACAGAACCCATCTGTCAAACTCTAATGAATGCGAGCAAAGCTCAATGTGGTAAAACAACCGAATAACAATAATGTAGTAAAACTGTCGAATAAAAAATAATGCGATATAGTCTTCAATCCCCTCATTACTCCAAATGCAGTGCACTTACTATGAATAAATGCAAACTTAATATGTCGCCGGTACTCCACAAAACTCCTCCGTCAACCATAAAATATCCCATCCCAAAGCACATGCAATATGTCAGACAATCTCATACATAGTCATAATTTAATACCTTTCATATTTAATTGACATGCTTAACATGCCCTCAATAATCAAATACTTTTAGTGAATGGAATCAATGTTCCAACTTTCAAATTACCATTCGGATGGTATCATCACACATTACACAATTTCACATACTTTTACGAATTTCCAATGTGCATGTATAGCAACCTATCTAATATAACATAACAATTTCTCCATACAATTATATCGTGCATAAACTCATATTTTAGCAAATCGTGTTATACATACAACAAACCTCATACCAGATAACACAATCACGGATCAAAATATCAATCATGTAATCACACTGTCAAACTAGCAACTTTGCTAACACGTAAATGTTTTAGGGCTCGAAACATACCTGGTTCGGCCACTTACAAAATTGATTATTTTTCTATGAAGCCAATCCAATTAGAAACCTAAATCATCAAGTATAGCATGATAATTATCATTATGAAACAAGTTTATGAGTTTAGGATCCACACCTTATTTTACGCTTTTTCGCAGCACACTAACGAATCTTCCCATTTTCCTTAATCAACCTTAAAATGAACCTAAGTCTAAAAATTAGTATAAATTAAATTAATTCACCTCTTAAAAAGCCCCCTAAACACCCACCTATGGGTTCAAGCCAGTCGTCACAATTACAACTATTTTACAAATCGAAACTAATTAGATTTTTTACATTATTTTGATATGAATCATACGCGCGAACGTCTTTCGGCTTTATGGTTGATTTGGGGAGTTTAGGTTAACACCTAACACATTTAAATACTGGAAAACTACTAGCCAATATTTATTAAAATCCTTCATTTAATCAATCTATAACCTTTACCCAATAACTATGTCAAAACAACAAACTAGCTTGCATTTAATCGCACTTATGCTTCTCGATTTGTGAGATCCGAATGGTCAATTGATCAAGAAAATTTTCCCCAATTTATATGTGATTAGAGGTTGATTAGGAGGGTTCAAGAACTAAAATTAATTTTAGAAATAGATGGGCAAGAATTTAGAAACAAAACAACCCCCTTTCTTGCACCTAGGTGCATACACCATCACCTATCGTGGCCAAATATGGGGCTGATTCAAGAAAAATTTTGAGGTACTTTTAAAAGCTAGAAATGATACCTTTAAAATATTTAAAATTCTCCTAAATTCCAGATCTAGAAGTTTAGATTTTTAATGGACAATATTTTGGAGACTCAAGATTTAAGAGGTAGGGCTAATTTAATTAGAGAAAAATGGAAGTAATATGATGGAGTAGATGATGCAAAATCATGTTGGAAAAAGAAAAGAAAAAGATGATAAAACTAGGTATTATGGGCGATGGCAATAATGGAGAAAGGAAAAAAATTGAAGAGAAAAGAGGAATGGAGAGGGTAGGAACGACTAGGGTAAGTAAAAATAGAAGAAAGGCTGATTATTTTGTGTAAAATTTTACATTTATACCTAGGGTTACAAGGGTCTGAACGGCACACGTATTTAAAACAAGGGATTTTGTAAAAGTTATTTATTTAGCAAGGAAAAAATTCGAACTTGAGACGATAATCTAATTTCCATGTATCCACACTTATCAATTAACCATTGGGCTATTACCTTATTTCTTAAACAATTTTGCAATATTTATTTTAAAAGCAAGGCGTGTCACATACTACGGTTGGAGGCAAAATTTGCAAACTAATAAAAATGATGCGATAAAAGGGATTTGAACTTGGGTTTCAAGGAACATTTCACTAATAGTTATCCAACAAACCAATACCTCATTTATTTCCTAAAAACGCACAGATAATCTCAAAATTTAGGGTATGCCCACACTCTCTCTCGATTCACAGACTCATTTCTACTAACCCCCAATTTTTGGGATGGTACAACTCTTCCCTCCTTAAAAAAATCTTCCTCGAAATTTTCTTAGTCACAAAATTTTTTACCCCTTTTTCTTCAAACCAGGCCACCAAGCTTTCGCTGCGCAACTCTGGTTTCAACACAATTCCGAACAATGCGTCTCCTTAAATTCCCAACATATATCTTGCAGATCTAATTATGGAAACATTACTAACAGATTCCCCTACCCCAATTCTCAATTTTAACAGAAACTTTACAATATCTACAAACTGAAACCCTAGCTGATCTAACAATTTCTCCAGTAATAACTACTACAACATTTCATTGAGGTCTAGCTCCTCTGGCCCACTTTAAAGGTCACGTATTTGGACCAATGGAAGTAGACTCTCTCATTTCATAAACTTTATTCTTTTCCTTTCTTTTGCACTCCAAGCGTTTACTCTTTTCCTTCATCTTTGTCCTTTCAACCATAATCTTGAAAACATTTTCTATGGCTCCCAACACCGCTTGGGACACTACATCATCCCCAACCTCCAGATTTTTTTCCTTTAGAAGTAGGCGCAATCACGATGTCATTCGTCTCAGGTTTAGGCACAATTCCTTGAGAAGCAAATGACTCAACTTGGGAAGCTCGACATTGAGCTCCATTATTCCTCATTATATGGTTATTCATCATGTATCCTATGGTCTTAAATTTGATCTACAATTTCTGAAAAAATAATCACTAGCTAACTTCAGTCAGTTTTTAGTTTCTTATCTTACAGTTTCAAAGAAAATTTAACTACTAAATATTTTAGTTCAATGTTTACAGTAATACACCTCAAGTTATTACCTATAATTTTACAGTAACTTTTCTATGGCAATCGACATCAAATTCTCAAACCTGTTTTTCTTTGTAGAATATCATTTTCAAAATTCTCTATGGCTTGTTTTTCCCAAATTTCCCTTTTTTTCATGTATGCATGCATGCAGACTCATTTTTGAAAATCAAACTTCAATTCGAGGTTTTGAATCTAGGCTTTGATATCACTAAATATAACCTCTCAAACTTGGCCTAGACATTATGGCTAGATTGAGAGGGCTACATTAACCATCGAAATGGCTAAGCTAACTTACGTTACTTTTGAAGACTTTAAATAAACTGATTTTAAAGAAAACTGTAGTTGTAGTTTAAACCATTTTAAAACTTTCATTTATTAGGTTGTGTATACTTAGGATTCACCTTATAATTGACAGTGTTGTTTTAGAAAAAAATGCTTCTTTGACGCTTACCTAGTAGAAACTTGACATTAACTAATGCAGTGAAAAAAAACCATAATTCATGTCATTTTGGAAATCTAATCACCTTACCGATTTATTTTTTTACAAAAATGATTTCTTTGCAACGCAGCTCAAATTTGGGAACAATGTTAAATTTTCCTTACGCTCGATATCATGCATTTTCCATTTATTATGCTAGTAATCCATGCAGGTAAAAATCCCCAAATAAAATGTTACCAAGCCATAAACCAGAAATAATTAAAAATTACAAACTAAAACCAATAGAGGCTAATTAATACTCATTAAAAATAGTCTGAGGTCCAAGGTGATTCTCTGTATGTTGGGTTCGGTCCTACTTTCGAGGTTTACCTAAAAAGTTAAACACTATAGGAGTGAGCTTATGAAAGATCAGTGTGAGTCGAACAGTTATTTAAACAGGCACAAATATCAAATATAGTGAAACATATTAGCATTAACAAAAGAACATAGAACCATCATTAGAATTTCGAATTATTACATAGTCATTATCATATTAGTGTCAAACAGTGTATGAGCATGGGCTATCATTTATTCGTGTAACAGTCATTAATTTGGCTACCAATAAGTACAACATAATACAATACGTAGCATAAATCAATAACATTCAAGTAAGTCGTGAGCATGATGCAATGCAAAAAGATTCCTAACCAAACCATGCACTACACACCACGAGTTTCCCAAAACCTGTCTGCCAAACTCCAACAAATGCGAGCAAAACTCAATGTGGTAAAATAACCGAATAACAATAATGTAATAAAACTGTCGAATAACAAATAATCTAATACAATCACCAATCTCCTCGGTACTCCAAATGCAGTGCACTTACTATGAATAAATGCAGACTTAATATGCTACTGGTACTCCGTGAAACTCCTCCGTCAACCATAAAATATCCTTCCCAATGCACTTGCAATATGTCATACAATCTCATACATAGCCATAATTTAGTACCTTTCACATTTAATTGACATGATCAACATGCCCTCAATAATCGAATACTTTCTGTGAATGGAATCAATGTTCCAACTTTCAAATTACCATTAAGATGATATCATTCAACATTACACAATTTCACATACTTTTACGAATTTCCAATGTGCAAGTATAGCAACCTTTCTAATATAACATAGCAAATTTTCCATGCAATTATATCATGCATAAACTCATATTTTAGCAAATAATGCTATACATACAAAAAATATCATACCAAATAAAAAAATCACATATCACAATATCAATCACATAATTACACTGTCAAACTAGCAACTTTGCTAACACATCAATGTTTTAGGGCTCGAAACATACCTGGTTCTGCCACTTACAAAATTAATTATTTGGATATTAAGCCAATCCAGTCAAAAACCTAAATCATCAAGTATAACAAGATAATTATCATTACCAAACAATTTAATGAGTTTAGGACCCACACCCTATTTTACGCTTTTTCACAGCACACTAACGAATCTTCTGATTTTCCTTAATAAACCTTAAAATGAACCTAAGTCAAAAAATTAGTATAAATTCAATTAATTCACCTCTTAAATAGCCCCCTAAAAACCAACTTATGGTGTAACATCCCAAACCCTGCCTGGACGTTATGACCGACTTTGGCAATGTCACATGATAGTGTGTTTGAAAACCGTAGGTTGTGTTGGAAAACCGTAACTTTGCTTAAAATAATTTCCACTTAGAAACTTTTAAGAATTTATTATTAATTCTAAAGTCGTGTTAATTAATCAGTCAAAAATTTTCAAAACGTTTAATTTATGCGGAAGCTTTTAAGACAGTTTGCGTATTTGTGTATATTTTGTTAAAACGTTTGACCCATTTTGAAAACTCGATTATTCCCATCACTAACAATTATAAACCAAAACGATATAAATCCCAAATTAAAAATAAAAATCCAAAGAGGCCATTATTACAGTAAAATACCCTCAAAATAAAATCAAAATTATAATTAAGTACTAAGTCAAATTAAATAGGTCGTGTGGCCACTTCCTAACTTTCTGCAACCTACAAACAACGTACCCAAACTCTAATTTAACAACTAAAACACAATTTAATCAATACCAAAACGAGCCAAATGCACTCACTTACCGCAATCACCCCCGACTACTCGCACTAATCAATTCGTTAGGAAGAAAAACCGCTTCACAATCGTCCCCTATATACAAACAACAGAATCAAAATCTTTTGAAACCAAAACTAAAAAAACACAACAACACTAGTTATCGTTATCACACGAAAATAAAAGTCGAGGAGCCATATAGACCGAAACGAAAGATAAGGGGAAACATTTTAAATTTCGGCAACAAAATAAAACAAAATAAAAAGAGAATTGGAGGGGGAAAATGGCTACAATGGGGATTTCGACTGAAAACAAAAGAAAAAGAAAAGGTGGAGAGGGAAAAAATTTGGCAGGTAAAGGGAGAGAAAAAAAAAAGAAAATTGAAAGAGGATAGAGGAGAGTTCTGCAGAGATTTTCGGAATCAAAGGGTAACTTCCCAAACTCCTTGATTTACTCCACTAAAACACATACATTCCAACCACTTAGCATCCCACTTAGTATCAATCTCAAAGACTCAAAATTTTAGATTTGGGGCTAATTTAATTAGAAAAAAATGGCAGCAATATGGTGGAGGATATGATGAAAACTCTTCTTCCAAAAAAGAAAATAAAAAGATGATAAAACTAAGTATTATGGGTGATAGCAACAATGGAGAAAGGAAAAAAAATTGAAGAGAAAAAGGAGTGGAGAGGGGAGGAACGGCTAGGGTGAGTACAAATAAAATAAAGGTTGATTATTTTGTGTAATAATTAACATTTATACCTAGGGTTTCAAGGGTATGGACGACACATACATTAAAAACAAGGTATTTTTTTAAAATTAATTATTTTACAAAGGAAAACATTCAAACTTGGGACCTTAATCTAATTTCTATGCCTCCACACTTATCAATTAACCATTGGGATATTACCTTATTTTTGAAATAATTTTGAAATATTTATTTTAAAACAAGGAGTGTCACATACTAGGGTTTGAGGTAAAATTTGCAAAATAATAAAAATAGTGCGATAGAAGGGATTTGAGCTTGGGTTTCAAGGAACGTTTCACTAACATTTTTCTAACAAACCAATACATTATTTATTTCCTAAAATGCACAGATAATCTCAAAATTTAGGGCATGACCACACACTCTCTCTCGATTCACAAACTCGATTCTACTAACCCTCAATTTTTGGGATGTTACATTGAGCTATTGAGATGAGATTGCCATGGTAAATAATCATTTTTTGATCAATTTAACATAGTTAATAATGATGCATAATTGTTCAGTTGATTGAGAAATGAAGGGTACTTTAAGTGCATATAAAGTCTAGTAGGAAATGCATATAGCATAGTGTCATGTTTTGAATGTACATGATTAGATGTTAAGTTGAATGCAAAATGGTGGAATTTGGGTTTTAAATGATTGAATGTGGCATTTAGCATGTTGAAATTAGTTATTTGTAGGTCTTATGATATGCTTTATAAGCATCCTTGAATTTTTGTTTATAGTTTTGAACATGGTCGGTACATAAAACTTATGATTTTAGCCATTTGGGTAAAATATCGATACTAGGGACCAACGTATCTATATTTGGCCAAATGAGCAGTGTTTTGAAAATGGAAGAATGCCAAAATCGCATCGATATAGATTAAAATATCAATGCTTATCATACAAGTACCGGTATTTGTTACTTTGGTATCGATACATAATTCTATAGTTTTAAAATTTTTCATATTTGTCCTTAATCATGCTCGAATATATTAAACTATGTTTGTATGGCCAATTTAGTCCCTGCTTTACTAATAACTTATATTATGCATGAATTTGGATTAATTTGAAGATTTTAATTAAATTCAATGTTATAATTTGTGTGTGAATATTTCGTTGTTTGTTGTAGCATTCCCTAACTTGGGTCTGGCAATTGGGATAGGTGAGTGGTGGTACACACTTTCTATATGATAGTTAAATTTCCTACGCCTACAGAAGAAAGATATATGAAGTGTGTCAACAAAAGGCTAGATAATGTCATATCAGCTCTCTAAAGCTTACAAAAGAACAAACATTCCCTTCCCCTCCTCCTCCTCTCGCCTACTGCAATCATATCCAGCAAAATTCTCTGCCTGGAGTGAATTTGATTGTCAAAACAATTCTAGACTTGAAAGGTCTAGAATTGAGATGTAACACTCTATACCCAATCCAGTCACCAAACTCAAGCTATAAGGTATTACAAATGTTAAACATCTATATCATTTAGTAATTAGGCATAGATAATAAACCAATCCATAATGCATTATAAATATAATGATCCAATGATATTCAATAAAAACTGAGTCTTAATTAAGCTTACAAAGCTCCTAAACCAACTTGGGAACAAATCCAGACTAAACTGAAACTTTTACAAAAAGATAGGAAAAAAGTGAAAATAGGTGTCACACAACCGTGTGACAAGGCTGAGACTGTGTGGTACTATAACATGGTCGTGTTACCTAACCATGTCACAAACTGATACCGTGTAGTCTAGGGTCACCAATCCGTGTGGATCAACCTACAACTAAATTCAATAAACAACATGGTTGTGCCCTGCACTCGTGTATGACACACAGTCGTGTGGTAGGTGTGTGCATGTAAACAATCCTCCTAAACTAAGCAATCACACCTAAGTTCACTTATGCCACAAGTCATGTAATACCAACCATTAAACCTATACAAAATGCATCAAATACCTGCCAAAATTCACCATATAGCATTCAACATAAATTCCAACAATAAGCCATCTAGCAAAAACAATTCAAGTATTAAACATTAACCATAGAAGCATAAACAAACCTCGCATTTGATGTCCATTCAATCAATAATTCTACTTCATTTTCCCATGACTACATTCATCAAAACAGGTTCACCAATTAACCAAATACATAAGCAACAACTCATAACCAAGATAACATGAAAGATAACAAATAGGTTATTACCAGCACAAGGCACCAAAACTATCAAATAACCATTATATCTTACATCCAAATGCATTAATCATATCCCAAATAGCACAAAACATAACCAAAGTACTTATATACATACATTACCAAAACCCTATTTGCATATTGCTTATAATCGGGCCAAATAAGTAAATAGCTACCAAAAGAGTTTACGGGTACTATGATGTCCAAAGTCGATCCAATCGACAGCTTGAATCTGAAAATCTACAAGGAAGAAAATGAAATATTGTAAGCTTACTTAAAGCTTAGTAAGTATGTATGATTTTTCTCCCTACATTCCAAATGGTTATACTTGAATGCATAACATTTTCATTATCTCAAAGTAATACAATTTGCATACCAAATCACTAACAATAACTACATAACCTTTCATGCTATTGAATTCCATTTCTATTTATTTTAATAACTATTTTGCCCGAAGGACTATAATAAATTAACTTTGGATTCAGGGGGAAATAATGCTCTTACAAGCTGACAATCAGGACATTAACCATTACACGATGTTGCTCGCACAAGCTGGCGAGAATTTGTAACAAATATTAGATTCCAACCATCGGTATGGTATCCAACACCGATACCTAGTACCTGAAAATATATCACTCGCACAGTGTGCCTGAAAATTGTAACACCGGTACATAGTACCTGGAAACTGTAATCACCAACACCTAGTATTCCATAATCTTTTCATCTTTATAACATTATACCATGATCAACCTTGATCATATACATTCCATAGGATAAGATAATTCAACTAAAACATGTACAATTGCCATACTTTACCATTTAAACCTTTATTTCAACTTTCAAACTTACCTCAATTAACCATACTAACTATACAAACATACATATACTCATATATAATTACAATTCAAACCATCAACAAGCATAATAAATTAAATACGACCTTACGTAAACGAAGTAGCTACCAACACCACAACAAGGACTATTCGACAACTTTTCCTTTCCATAGTTATCGACTGGTTGTTTCATTTCTTGATCTATGTATAATAAATTAGTTCAATTAACCAATTCAAGTACCTTAAAATATCCAAATGCATACATTTGAACCTTTAACAACATTTTACATTATTACACTAAATTTTTACTTTTTACTCAATTTAGTTCCTAAATCTGAAACTTACACATTTATCACAATTAAACCAAAACCAAGCTAGTCGATTCTCTCCTATACATTTACAGCCCATAATTATTGTAATTTCACAGGAATTTCATGCTTTTTTTATTTTATCATTTTAGTCCCTAAATTTAAAACTAACCAAAAATCCCTTCCAAAATATTCCTAATTAACAACCAAGCTTGCAAATCTTTCTTTCAACATCATAAACAACTAAAAACCATCAATAAATAATTTCAAACCCTTTAACACTTTTACAAATTAGTCCATGGATTAGCTAGATTAAGCTACAACGATCTAAAAAATATAAAATTTACTAAAAATAGGTTAGAAAAACATATCATGCAAGATTAATATAGCTTTGTCGAACTTAGATTTTTTGAACATGTGTCCATCTCCACAATAAACACAGGAGATGTTTCAAATTGGCTTGGTTGCTGACCTATCATATTACTATTGAAACTGCTAGCAGTAAAGTTCTTAAGCATAAATGACATAAAAGATACTTGAGCTTCAAGTAACGTAAGGGCATCAACTTCATGTACTCCTACCACTCTTCTTCATGTGGCTGCTTGGTTGGTTGACCATTGGTAGTTATTGAAAGCAGTTCTTTCAATAATTTCGTAAGCCTCATTGTAGGACTTAGAAACAATAGCTCCATTTGCAAAACCATCTACCACTATTCTTGTTTGTGTATTGAGACCATTGTAAAAAGTCTCCAATTGGATACAGTGTGAAATACCATGATGAGGGTATTTTTTTAATAATTTCTTTAATCTCTCCCATGCCTCATACAAGGATTCATCATCCAATTTTTGAAATGTAGTGATCTGATTTTGCAACTTAGCATTCTTGCTAGATGGAAAGTACTTCATCAAGAAGCGTCCTGCCAATTCTTGCCATGGATATAGAAACAATTGGTAACGAATTTAGCCATGCTCATGCTCTATCCCTCAACGAGTATGGGAAAAATTTTAGCCTCAATGTATCTTTGGTCATTCCAATCAACTTGAAGGAATCACTCACCTCTATGAATAATCAGAGATGAATGTGTGGATCTTCAATAGGAATCAAATAAATTGGCCCACTATTTGAAGCATTTGGAACATCATTGGCTTTAGTTCAAACTGTTGTGCCTCAATCTTGGGTCTCACTGTTCCTGGTTTAATTTCATAAAAAAAAAGGTACGACATGCTGACGGATGGCATGATCTATGTCATCAGCAACAATGAAAGAGTTGCAAGCATTAGCAGCTCCATTTTTTTGGTCTTGATTATGATTTTCAAGATTCATTTCTTTAGTTTGTCTTTGGGCTTGTCTTTCACTTCTTGTTTGTCTAAAAGTTCCTTAGATTTTAGGGTTGACTGAGAGTAGGTCAATAATTTGATCTATGCTCATAAACACCTAAAACGAATAACAAAAATACTAATTTAAAATTAATAGAAAAATAAACCAAATTGCAAAAACAATTAACATCACAAATAATGTCTAAAACACAGTACCTAGAAACGGTGCCAAAAACTTGTCATGAAATATTTGAATGATGTGCAATAGTACACAGTCTTCACCAAATAATAAAGTAGGAAGTAAAAAGTATCATCTACACAGCGATTGAAGACCGCCTCTAACCAAAAATATCAATGGTGTTTGCAAGTAGACGAGTCAAATTATAATACAGATGTGTTACAACGAAACACTAATAAGTATTTCGAGGATCGTACCCAAAGGAGGATGAATTAAACCAAAAATATATTTCTACAATATTAAGTCTAAATAGTGATAATAAAAAATTATATTTTGATGAACAATTAAATAGAGAATCATGCATAAAATAAATTAACTGGATAAAAAACATAAAATAATCAAACACCCAAATCAAAATAACAGAAAGAAGATTAACTTGTTTCAAGGGTCGTAAATAACTTCAGAATTTGGTTTTAGGTGCAATTAACTATAAACTAACTAGTATTACCTCTCGATTTCTACTAATTAATTAATAGATAGGTACTCGCTTATCTCTCAACCTCACTTTTCTCACTAGGGTAAGTTATGATTCACTTAATAAACTTATCTCTTGACCTTATTTATCCTAGATTACTTCCTAGGGTCGTCACTTTTAGGGATTAAACACACATAATTTATTTCCAGTTTATTCCTCTCGGGAAACTGAATCCATCCATTAAATACTTCCACATCCACTCGTTAATCTTTCTAGAGATTTACCCTCTCATAGATCCAGATGTCATAACTCTTAAGTTTAATTTAAGCATGCAAAAAAAAAACAATTAAATTAAATAAGAGAAAGGTAAGAATTTTCTCAATTGATTGAATTGGATTCGCTTGGAGTTGCATGATCTCATAATTGTTAACTGATCTTCAATTTTTGAACAAGAACAATTGAAAGAAAACTGAATACTTCAATAGAAAAGACAAGGTTCAAACCATACGTAGTCGAAAAGAACAAAGAGTTTTGGAAATGAAATAAGAACGTAATAAAACCTAAATCCTCTAACTCGAACTCTGAACTACCTCCCTTAACTTAAGCATAGCCTTACTACTTATAGAGACATTTAGAAACCCTTACTAGGTCACTTGGAAGCCCTAATCTCGGAATATATTGACTGTATGGATGAATTTATCCTTCTCGGTATTTACTTTCCACTTTTAGCCCTGCGTTCAACACACCATGCTTGTGTCGCTACACAACATCGAAACCTTGCATTTGGTCTTTTGGCTTTGTGTGTTGCATCTCGGGCACTTGTGCTCCACTTTGGTGTTGTCCATGAGGCTATTGGGCCGCTAAATAATTATCCTGCACACTCAATTTAGCAAATTAGACTTACCTATGTCTCGAATTTGCCTAATATGTCAATAAATGTCAATTTATGCGTAAAAATGCTTTTTGTTTTTTACTTAAGCTCCTAGTGCTGGAACTCCTAGTGCTGAAAATAACATAATTAATCCTAAACTACCTAGAAAAGAAGCTCTTAAAGTGTCGAAATGTACCAAAACTACCACCAAAATTGGCTACAAGTAGGGGTGCTCAACGGTTAACCGGTCAGTTAACTGAACAGAACTAGTATTAACCGAATTAACCGAACCTTTTAGTCCTTTAACCGTTAACTGAACCGAAATTTTTCAAAAAAAATTAACTAAATCAAAATATTTCATTTAATTCGGCATATTAACCGAATTAACCGAAATTTATATTTTTTTTAAAACACATATAAAACTTATAAAAAATAATTAAATTTATAATATTCATTTGACTGAATTAATCATATTTTTTATTAAGTTCGGTTAATTTGGTTAATTACCCGATTTCGAACTGAATTAATCGCTAACCAAAATTCTGAAAAAAAACCTTTAACTGACCTCCAATCGAATTACATCAGTTAACCGATCGATTAACCGAATTAGATCGGTTCGGTTGGTTAATTCGATTTTAAAGGAAGTTTGAACACCCCTAGCAGTAGGTCAAATACCCCCACACTTAAGTTTTTGCTTGTCCTCAAGCAAATAAAAAGAAAAATAAAAAAGAAATGAAAAACAAAAAATAAACATGCACGAAAAGAAAATGTACTTGAGCTAGCTTGGTACACGAGACCAGATCAGAGCATTAACACTAGGAAGAATTGCCTAAATATGTAATTCTAGCTAGAAAATTAAACAATTTACAATTTTTTTATTTTCAAACCAAGTAATTCAAAATATTACAAAGCAAACAAGTGAAAGAAAATTAAACATTGAATTCTATCAAAATGTACATACGAATATAACATTTATGAGTGAAGAATATAGTCAGTTCAAATTTTTCCTACTCAGCTTATTTTTATTCATGCTTTGAACTCTAATATAATATTTATAAGCATAAGCACTTATGAGTTTTGTGGCAATATGAGTGAGAATTTTCTCATTTTATCATATTTTATTACACTATGAACACTCAACACTCTCTTGGCTTTTATCCCATTTTATGATTTTATCACACTCGCAATGCTTTTAATCCTCAGAATGCTTTTGTTCCTACAATTCATTTTAATTTAAGCACATGCTTGTAAAGATTATGCCTATTATACTGCACTGTTTCAATAACCATTAACTTATTTGTTGAGAATTTTAATTCAAAAAGCATAAATGCCTATTCATATCTATCTTTCTCACTTGGTATTTTTAATTTCATTTTTCCTATTCACAATTTAATAAATTGTGAAATGGAAAAGATTGAGCTAAGTCAAAAAGTTGAGACATCGCAAAATGTAGTGTGATCAGATCTCTTTTTACTCTTTATCTAAGCAGATGACAGATTTCAAAAATTAATCCTTTTCCCTACAGGAAATCTGAAGAAATATATGCTAAACAGAGTCATCTGAAGCCTAAGGTTATGTCAATTATTAGTATGAGTAGTGTCTAGAACACGAATAAATTGATTTCTAAAAACTGTGACAAAAAAATCATTTTGAGGAAATATAGAGATAGAATGAGAGCCTATTTCAGATGTGACTTTACTGAGCATCTGATGAAGGATTTCCTGGTAGAATCAGATGTTATTAGTTATTAGACTCTTAAACTGATGTTCATTTCACAAAGAAGTAAGAAACCAAGAATTTGTAGTAGTAATGTAGGAACTAATCAAAGTGAGACTCAAGATATGATGTTGAGATCTAAAGCTCGTACACCAGTCAGAACTTATGTTGTCCGAGCTAAAAAAAAGGCTACAATTCTTGAAATCATATTTGATTGATATTATTCTCTGTATAGACTGGTTAACTCTGCATGATGTTATAGTCAATCGTAAACAGAAAAAAAAGAATGTTAGTGAGATATCAAAAGAATGGATTGATAAATGTTGAGACAGACAGATCTGATTATTTGACCAATACCATATCAACAATATTAGCCCGAGTATTGATAAAAAAAAAGGGTTGTAAAGTGTATTTGACTGCATTTTAGATGCCCGAGTATCAAAATCAAAGATAGAACAAGTTTCGTCAGATAATGAATTTACTAATGTGATTCCTAAAGAATAGCCAAGTTTGTCATCTGAAAGAGAAGTTGAAATTGTTATTGAAGTGGCACTCAAAATTGCTCCGATCTTGATTGCACCGTACAAAACGGTATAGATAGAATTGAAAGAATTCAGAACAATTTGGCAATAATTATTAGACAGGTGATTTATTCAATCGAGCGTGTCATCTTAGAGTGTTTTAATGTTATTTGTGAAAAAGTAAGCTGAAACTATGAGATTGTATATTGATTATAGATAGTTGAACTGAGTCACCATAAAGTATAAGTATATATTACTCCATATAACCGACTTGTTTGGTTAGTCAAAGGGAGCTATTGTGTTTTGAAAGATTGACTTCTGATCAGATTGTTGTTAGTCCAGAATTATGAGTTAGTTGTATCGATAAAATTAACACAAATGGTCGGGAATGAAAAGAGAAAATTTTGGAATACATGGTTAAATGTCAATTATACAAACAAGTTAAAATCCAGCATCACAATTGTAATGATTGAGGAATGGAAGTGAGAATGAGTTATTATGGAGTTTATATATTGGGTTTACTTTATCGTCGAAAAAGCACTATCTATCATTTCAGATTGAGACTAAGATGAATCTCTAGATTTTTAAGTAGATTATAGAAGTCCTGATCACGAAACAAAATTTCAGTATAGTATTTCATCCTTCAAACTGACAGACAATCAGACCGAATGATTCAAATATTAGAAGACAAACTGCAATGTTGTATAATTGAATTTGAAAGCAGTTAAAGAAAATTTCTACCATTGGCAGAGTTTGTATATGATGATAGCTATCGATTAAGTATTAAATGGTACCATACAAGGTTTTATAAGAACGTAAATGCATAAATCCATTATACTGGTTAAAGTTGAGCAAAAGAAATATTATATGGACTGAGATGATTTGTGAAACACAAGATAAAATTAGGATTATACGAGATTGTTTGAAAGTCACCTCAGATCGACAAAATCGTATGCTGAATTGTAGAGAAAAGTTATCGAATTTCAAACCAGTGATAAAGTAATATGGTATCGTCATAATATAAAAGATCTATGAGAGCCGAAATATAAACATGAAATTCACAGTACCCTAACCTTTCTACAGGTAAAAATTTCGAGGACAAACTTTCCTTAGAGGGGAGAGTTGTAACAACCCATTTTTTAGTGGTGTCAAAAATAATGGTTTCGGGACCAAAATTTTGACGAGATAGTCCATAGATATATTTAATTAATATTTATGAGTTAAAGATAGTATAATAGTGAATCTTGATTTAATAAATTTTATTAATTGGCCAGTTAGTCAAGGTACAAGTGGTGCGCACCAAAAGTCAAGTGATTTTGGAAAATGAGATAAAGGGACCTAGTTTTTATAAACTAAGCCCGTGAATGTTTTCATTAAATATTTATGGAGTTATTATATAAGTGAATTGAAGTTTCGTCCAAAAATTTTAGTGATTGGATAGTTAATTAAGGTACAATGACAAAATCATAAAAACTGCAAAAATTAATCACTATTGATTTTTATTGATTAAAAGACATAAATAACATTATTTAAAGGACTTAATTGGTAATTTGGCCACAATAGATTATAGTGGATGGAAAAGACATGATTTTGTCTTTATTTTTGCTATTAAAATTATCATTAAAATTTAAAAAAATAATAAACTTTTAGTTAAAACAAAGGTGGAAGGAGAGAGAATTGTTCATTCTCATCTCATTCACCATTTGAACACCATGGATGGATGTTACAACTCTCCTCCACTTAGGAAATTTCATCCCCAAAATTCATACTTGAAAACAAATGAGGGTACTGATCTTTTCTTTGACTTTCTCTCTTTCATATGGCTTCTTCGGTGATATGATTCCTCCATAATACTTCAACCAAGGGGATCCTCTAATTTCTTAGCTCATTAACCTTTCTAGCTAGGATATAGAGGGGCTTTTCCTCGTAAGATAAGTTTGGCTCAACTTCAAGCCCTTCAATCTGTATCACAGGAGGCAAAGACAATCTATATTCCACTGGGCCCACTTTGTCTAAAATCTCATAGGGTCCTATGAACCTTGGACTTAGTTTGTAATATCCTATTTTTCAGTAGTGTCGAAAACAGTAGTTTGAGAACCACAATTTTAGCTAATGAGTCTGTAATTTATAGGTATTTAATATTTTTAAGGTTATGTGATTTTCGTATTAACATTTGGTTAACTGATTTTACTGTTTACTTATTTAATTTAAGAAAAAGGACTAATTTGTAAAAGTAGTAAAATATAGTCATAATTGAATTGTAATGATTTAATGGCTTAATTATCAAATGAGAGAGGACATATGTAGTAATTAGACCATAGTGAATATAGATGGACAGTTAAGGGCTTTTAAATTGTTAAAATGTATGTTTGTTAAAAAGGGTAAAATTGTAATTAAGTAAAATTAAACTAAAAATAATTAAAATAAAAGTTACATCATCTTCTCTGAGGGTTCTTCCACCGAAAATCAAGTGGGAAATCTCCATTTTTTTAGTTTAGCCTGTTTTAAACATGTTTCTTATAATTTTTATGTTTTTGAGATCGTTGCAACTAAGTTCAGCTAACCCGTAGCTTCATTTTTTAAATTGTCAAGGATTTTGGATTTTTCCTTAGATGACCCTTATTTATTCTTGATTTTAATTAGTGAATTTGTAGTATTGTTTGTTGATTAAGATTATTTTGTAAAGTGATTTTTGTTATTTTAGTTAAAGGATTAAATTGATAAAATATTAAAACTTAAATAGATTTTAGTTAAAGGATTAAATTCCATATTGACTGCTAATAAGTATAAGTTGAGTATGTATTTGTTGAAAAATGGTTGTAATTATGAATTATGAAATCTTGGTGTGAATATACTGGTTTTGCAGAATATGTATGAACATTGTGAAAGTTCCTCTAATGTGTTATTGTGATGAATTCAGATAAATGCCCGTTTGAATGTAGTAAACGATTAGGATACAATTGGCATTCCAATAGGGTATGTGTGCTTGTATAGGATCGCACTTTGATGCCTCTGTTCGCACTTTAGTGCCTCTATTTACACTTTACGATGCCTCTGATTGTACAATCGTACCTCTGTTTGCATTTCAGCGCCTCTATTACGCATTTATGATGCATTTGGTGTGGTGTAGTTACCCGAGTATTTAAGTCAAGTTACTATAGTTCATCAGGCTAAGTGTTAATTGATTTACAGCTTAATTACTTAATATTATTGCATATTTAAGACATTATTAAGTTATGAATGTTGGAATGAAATTCTTGCTTATATATGAGTGTGTGTGTGTGTGTGTGTGTGTGTGTGTGTGTGGACGGTTATATTGAGATAATTTGATTGATGGAATTGATTAATTCTTGGAAATGTGTTATTATGTTATATATGAACATATACTAATAAGGTGTGAACTTGTATCTAGTTATCAGGAGAAAGAAATTATCTTCTTGTTTAACTATCTTGGTTAAGGTAAGTTTAAATGGTGTTTAAACTGTGAACTTATTAAGCTTCTTAAGCTTACTTGTTTGTTTATGGTTCTTTTGTATTTATCATTTTGCTGATTGATCGGACGAATCAGTTTGGAGCTCACACTATCCAGCCATCTCGGTAACTTTTGTTTTCATTTTTGGATGTGGCAAGTATATAGGTGTTTTTTTGTTGATATGTAAATTGTTAAGTTATTTTGGTATATCTATTAATGTACATGGTTTTGGATGTGTACTTGTGTTAAATAGGTTGATCCTAAATGGTATATAATTTTGGTGATGATGTTTTGAAATGGTTGCTTGTTGAGTATACCCATGTTTTGGTCAATTAGATTTGTGGTTTTAGGCATGAATGGTTAATTAATGATTAAGTTTATTCCTTAATTGTAACCCTATTCTTGAATTGAATGGGTGTGTGAGTTGAGGTGCCTTTTGATGGCATATTGGTTAGATATAGGGTGGATGAATATTTGGCATGTATTTGGTGATTTGAATGTGCTTTTAACCATGTAAAATAGGCTAGTTATGGCATGTCTTGTTGTGCAAGATATGTTGCTTGAATTGGCTTGATATAGGGGTTAAAAATGGAGCACACAAGCTGTCACATGCCGTGTGCCACACACGGTCACCCACACAACCGTTTGTCTATATTGTTTTAGGTGTAGGTTTCACACGGTCTAAGACATGACATGCGACGTGGTCGTGTATCTCAAGTCAATTTGTGGCACAGTTTGGCACACGGTCGTGTGACCCTACTTCGAATACACACATGGTTTGGCACACGGTCATCTGGCACTATTTCAAATACCCACATGGGCGGACACACGGGTTGAGACACAGCCGTGTGACCCCTATTTTCAAATTTTTCAAATTTTTCTAAAATTTTCTGATTTGTTTCGATTTGATCCCAGATTGTTTCCAAATAGCTTTTAGGGCCCCGTAGGCTCAATTTAAGGCACATTATTGTATTTTTTCGATGATTAGGTTCAACTGTTATATGTTAGCATTTAATTTATATATTTTTTTCTATTATAAAGAAAATTGTTCTACTTTGATCAGTAATAATCTATAACCCTAATCTAGCAAAGGATATGAGATAAGGGTGTTACATAGTTTTTTTCTGACCAAATCTTATAATATTTTTCCATGGAGAGGCCTTCAGGAATACTTTATCCCTTACTTCAAAGGAAATTTCTTTCCTTTTTAAATCAACATATGATTTCCGCCAACCTTGTGCTTCTTTCAAATGATTGCGAATGATTTTAACGTTTTCCTCAGTTTTGAATACTAGGTCTGGTCCTACAATCTTCCTTTCGTTGAGTTCCGTCCAATAGGTAGGTGTCTTACACCTTTGAACATATAATGCTTCAAATGGAGACATTTTTAAACCAGCGTGATAATTGTTGTTGTAAGTGCATTCGACCAAAGGGATATACTTCTCTCAATTGATCCCAAAATCCATCACAGAGCTTCTTAGCATATCTTCTAACACTTGGATGACTCTTTCAAACTGCCATCAAAATGAGGGAGGAATGCAGTGCTAAATTTTAGTTTTGACCCCAAGGAATTCTATAGTTGATTCCAAAACCTTGAAGTGAATCTTGGATCTTTGTCAGACACTATAGGGAGCGTATTCTGTGTAGGCGTACTATCTCGACGATATACAACTCAGCCAACTTTTTCCAAGGAATAAGTAGTATTTACTGGTAGAAAATGTGTTGACTTTGTAAGCCAATTCACTACTATCCAAATAGGATTTGTCTTGGAGGGACTAAGAGGTAGCCCTGAAACAAAGTCCATAGTGATCCTATCTTATTTCTGTTCTGGAATTTCTAAAGAATATAGTTTTCCTGATGGGTCTTGATGTTTAGCCTTCACCCTTTGACAAGTCAGACACGTTGAAACATAATAGTAGTACGTTGAGCAAATTGCTTAGTGGTAAACTATGACTCAAATTAACATAAAATTGAATATACAAATGCATACACTTAAGTCAAGTTTATTTCATACGAAATTTCATGTCATTCATCTCAACTATTTCAAATTTTTAGTAACATATTCATATTTACTTAATTTCAAATATCATAATAAAAATCTTAGAGTTTATAAGTTCGATCTTGATCTATTAGTCCCCGGGGTTTGTTTTCAACTTAAATCGTATAGCATAGAATTTCATATTTCCAAAACATTTCATTTCATTACCATTTTATGATTCATGTATTTTTAACCCTATTAACCTAACACGAACTTGATGCGGATGCACAGATCCGTCACCAGGGTTTTTCAGCAATGATGACGCTAAAATAATATATACTTCCACTCTGAATTGCCCGATAACAAGGGTTTTTGCTCAACTTGATCAATCTGTCACCCCGGATTACCCGTCAATAATGACTCAAAGCATAACATCTACCACCTCAGATTTTCTAGCAATGATAATTTAACTCAGTACTCTAAACCTATAGCATGCCAACTATATCCGGCACAGTTCGAATAGTTAATAGGGTAACAAATTCCAATTTCATTATTTAATTCAATACATAATTTAACATACTATGGTCATCATCACTTTATCAATTCATACAATATAACAAGTTCCAATTCAATTTCATACCAATTGCATATTTCAAGCAAGACATAAAATTTTCTATTTTATTCAATTCAACCCCTAGTTTGGGATTTAATCCAATTCACATCAATTGTGCTCAAAAGGCCTATAACACCTGAATTTCTAATAACACGAAATTAGGAACAAATAAGGGACTAAATTGAAAGAAACTACAAGCTGGCAACCTAAATTGGAATAAAAAGGAAAGTTGGAAACCAAGTTGGACATGGTTGGGATCCAATTTCAATTCAGTTAAGGTGGAACCAACCGATTCCTTAGTAGGAAGCATAATAATTAGTGATGCATGACTCTTATGAGGTTGGAAGAAGTGCGGGAAGGGTTATAGATAGCTGGGAACGACTTCCCATGGATGATTTTCTTCCCAACCTTGTCTCAATTTCTCCCGTTCTTCATCTTCTTCTATAGCTCGAAGAAGTAGCCATGGAAGCTTCTGTATAAAGCAAACTTCATGAGGATGAAGCTAGAAAAGTAGGGAAAACAATAAGTGGGTAAGGTTCTTCAACTTTCTGTGTACATAAGAGTTAAGAAATGAAGTTATGGATTTCCAAAATTGTCTTAAGGGTTTTACATATTTCTAGAAAAATGGGTTAAGTTGATATATTGAGTATAACTCACGGTTTTTGGTTGGAATGCTTAGCTACTGTTAGGATAATGGAAGCTCTGACATTCAAGAAAGCTAAGTTATGGGAATGATAAGGAATCAGGTGAGTTCTTAAAACTCCAAACCTGTTGTTATGGTTACACTATTAAATATGCCATGTTTTCATGAGGATGATAATATGATAATATGGGCATGCATTACATGTCTGTAGGAAAAACCTTTATTGAATAGATGAAGTTAGGAAGGGAAATGGGGGAGAACCTTTAGTTACCGCCTTGGGCAAAGCTCTGGACCTTGTGAAGGGAACACTACGGTGTTTGAGCATCAAGTTTAGGTGGTGTAAATGAGGTTATTGGAGGAGGATTAAGGAAAGGAAATTATGTAATGGTATTTATAACGTCGGTGATATCAACCAGTCCTTTAAGGCGACACTGTGACGACTATATATGGCGTAATACCGTAGATGAAAGATGCTATGGCAGTCTGGTATGAAGTAAGTAGCGTAAGATCATGGATGAAAGATGTCATGCCGATATGATACACAATAATGATATTTGCATAAGACCATGGATGAAAGACACTATAGTAGCAAGGTAAATGATATAAGGTACGGTGTAAGACTATAGATAAAAAAATGCTATGGCAGCTAAATATGATAAGTAAGACCATTGATGAAAGACTCCATGGCATCCATAGAGAGATGGTGCATCGAGACAGTAAACACGAAACAAAGATAGTCTGCTAGGATAATAAACATAAAACAGAGATAATCTGTTAGGATAATAAACACGAGGTACGTCCACAAGGATACTAAATATGGGTAAGTATGCTGGGATAGGAGGAAAATATATCTATGAAGGGTATAAGTCCATAGTTTGGCTACGGCACCCTGTAAAGTCTGCCAAGACACACACACTAAAAGAAAACCTAGACCTCGAGTGTAGGGTATAAGTCTATACAACTAGTATGATAAACTTCGGAATAGGGGAAAGAGTTAAAAGAAAGTACAAGTAATGGCAAGCGAACTTTGAGGAATTCGCCAAAAGTAATGAAATCCAACAACGCATGACCGAATTCCCATGAGTGATGGGAAAAGATAAGTTATGCGGTAGCTATCCTAATAATGGAAATACAATAGGATAAACTATCCAAGGATCACAAGCAAGGATATGAAATGAAGAGCCACCAAGGAGAGCTCAATGAAGTTGTACATGAGAAGCATATCTCATAGGGATATTGGAGGATGTATTCCCAGGATAAGGGTTCTATCCGAGGGACAGAATGTCTGTTAAGACTATTCCTCATTGAGGAAAATCTAGTGCGGGTACATCACAGAAAAGGTAACTCTATAAGAAGGAAATGAGTAAGTAATAAGGAAGACTTGCATATTGCAAGAACGATAAACTATGGGTGTCCTGGAGGGGTGAGACCTGCTGAAGGTCAACACGTTATGGAAACATCAACAAGTCATTTGGGACTAGTGCATGGAAAGATAGAGTCCACCAACAACTAGTTCGATCATGAAAGTCCGCCAAGATAGGTAAGGCTTATGGATTATTAGGTGGAAAGACAAAATAGAGCTACAATAGAGGTACAAGAGGGGAAAATAGGCACACAGCCAAGTTAGATAAAGGACAACGTGTTGTATATAGTGCCTTAAGTGTAGTCTTTTTGTCAATATACACTTGTAATTTTTTTGAACAGATTGATTAATAAATTCATTAATTAAATTAATATACTTTGTATAATTTCCCTCACATGGTTTTTGCAAGCAAAGTAAAATGGAAGCAAATGTTGCTCATTGGTTGTTTAAATGTTAAACTAATACTAAGCGATATTATATGTTCAGATCATAGTATACAAAGAAAACTTGTATTACTAGACCAACCTAAACATGTCCTTAGTTTAACAAAAAATGAGCAAACCAATTAAAAGACTAATATGTCGTCTATCAAGTCCAATTAGGAGATGCCTTGTCTTGGGCATTAGAGTAAATGACTCCAAGAAGGTAGAGATATAGATGTGACTAAGTAACTAACAGTATGTCAGACAAGACCCAAGCAGAATAGATCCTGAATCTGTTTATGGATTTATTCACTTGTACGTTCACAGTGTGGCATACCTAAATCCTGAGTGGATTGCGGACTACGTATGCATGACTCATACACTTTGATCTATGTAAAAGCTCAAGTACAAATAGATAAGGAACTGAAAGCCAGTATGTTATGTGTACGACTTCTGTAGTATGTAGTGTCATTCAAAATAGTGAAATTCATAGCCCAAAACATGGGAAATGATATCCTCTCATTGGCCTTACATAGTTGATGAAAAGTAAACGTGGCCACAGGTCGTTCATCTTTGTGATGGATGACTTGATCACTGTTTGATAGTGATTGACTTTTCATGAAAGAATATGTAATGGCTACCATGAGATAAAATAGGATCATATTGGGAGAAAGAATATTATCCTAAAGTGTAACACCCTTAACCCGTATTAGTAGTTGGAACAAGGTTACGGAGTATTACCGGAGTTTACATTTCAGAACTATCAAAAATTTTAAAACATTTAATTCATATCATCAATCACATCAAAACCAATCAATATAATACATATTGTCCCTTATACGAGCCCTCAAGGCCCTAGAACCACATTAGAAACAAATCGGGACTAAATTAGAAACATATAGAAATTTTAGGGAAAAGATGAAAATTTACAAACTGCAGGGGTCACACGGCCGTGTGACTCACACGGCCAAGAGACACGCCCGTGTCTTAGGCCGTGTAGGCATTCGAAATAGGGACACACGGTGTAATGGCCTGAATTTTCAGTGATGTCGGAATGGTGATTCGAGATCACTAAATCTGACAAATGAGTAGAAAATATTATTAATTTAGTGAGAATAAGTAAATGTGAAGTTGGGAAAATTTTTGAAATAGTGAATAGTGTACTAGGAATAAATATTAAAATAATTAAAATCAAAAACGAGGTATCGAGACCTCAAAGATTTTAAACCGAGCCATAAGTATTTTTAGAAATATTTTTAGAGTGTCATTGAGTTGGTATTAAAGTTTCGTTAGAAAATTTTAACGTTTGGATAGTCAATTAACTAAAAAGGACTAAATTGAAAATAGTGTAAAATTTGTTAAATTGTGATTAAATAGCTTAAGGGCACGTTTGGTTCGCTGTATTGGATTAGAGGTGTATTGGATTAGAGGTGTAATAGAATAGAGGTGTAATGGAATAGAGGTGTAATAGCAAATCAACTGTTTGGTTGAATGTAATGGAATAGAGGCGTAATAGTAATCTTGTGTTTGGTTGAATGGAATAGAGATGTAATAGCATAATGGAAAAAACTAAAATGACTAGAATACCCTTAGCATAAATTTATTTTGGTAAATGATTATTGTTATTGTTATTTAAATTTTAATAAGATTATTATTATCAATAATAAATAATTTAATCATATTTAAACATAATTATTGTTAAATATATTATAATTAAAATATATAATTTAATAAAATTCTTAATAATCAATATTCTTATATGAATTTACTCAAATCATAATATATGATACTATAAAATATAAATTAACATAATTATTATTAAATATATTATAATTAAAATATATAATTTAATAAAATTCTTATATGAATTTACTCAAATCATAATATTTGATACTATAAAAGATAATTTGAAATAATTAATATTAAATATATTTTAATTAAAATATATGATTTAATAAAATTTAAAATAATTATAACTAATAAATTATCTTATATGAATTTGTATAATTTAAAATAATTATTATTACATATAATTTAATAATAATATATAATTTCATAAAATTCTTGATAATAAATTTTCTTATATGAATTTATATAATTTAAAATAATTAATATTAAATATAATTAATAATGATATATAATTTCATAAAATTGATTCTCTCCTATCCCATAAGTGAGTAAGAATTGAACTCTAAAAATAAATAAAAAACATAACCATATCGAATTATCATCAACAACTCGATTGAATTTACAACAATTACGAATTAAATGGAAGTACTGCCTCAATATCTCACTTCAACTAAAAATATAAAGCATTCAATAGAAGAAATTCAAGCCGATACAATATCTCTTTCACCCTGCTCTCAACTCCAATTGGCCTTCCATGAAACCAATTCTTCACTTCAAACAAAATAGCTCACCAATCTAGCAGGAAACGAATCGTCCAAAGTTGCCATTGAAAATAACCTCCAACTTCATGTGTCCATTCCACAAGTTAAGGGAAAAAGCAATCTCTGCCAATTCTGGATTTATATGATGCATTGATAAATCAGGAAAAAGAAGGCCATGAGGTAAGGTTGCTAAAAAATCACAATGAATCAAAAGTAATTTACCTCTCCATGAAGGCTAAATTACCAAGAGCACATGTTTCCTCTAAAGCACCAAAAACCAGAAGGCATATTTGTTGACAAGTTGCAGTACTGCCTCAAGATCTTAGTTCAACTACAATATAAAGCAAGCATTCAGCAGAAGAAATTAAAAGCTTACTTGTTCCTCGTTTTCTGTATAATGGTCTTTGCAAAGATCTGCCATTTATTCCCTCTACACTCTTTGCAAAGACCTTTGAGTTTTCATACTTGTGGAGTGCTTAGTTGTGGAAGCTGACCTAACTTTTTTTAGTTGATTCTTTCTCTCCAATAAGCTAATATTACATTGAATAAAGGTAGACAGAAATTAAAATCAAAGCATGAAATAGAAGAATAATAAAATTTCTAAGTGGAATGATTTAGAAAATTGAAGGCCTTTCTTATTCAGATCAAGACAGTAATATGACATCTAAGTTAAACAAAAGGCTAAAAACTGGTTTTCTAGAAACAAGCGCCTCATATTTGATGTTCTATACCACAACTATTACAAGTGTGAATGTCTCTTGGGACCACGGCATGCTAGGAAATCGATACAAAATCACTAGACACTAAGCTTGGAGGATAATAGATTGTATACACTAACGCAGCTTTAGAACCCAAATTAATGATTGGAATTAAAAGAAGGTGAACTAGGTAGGAGCCATAAATGACTTATGTCTATAATCACATCACATGGAAGCCATCACACAATCACATAATAATGCTATCTCAGGGCCTCCAATGTACATCCTAAAAGACCCCAGTTCAACAATAATAAATTTGGCAAAGAGAATGTTAAAGTGAAACTATTTAACTTGCAAGTTGTTCTTTTGTTGGCTAAGAGAATGACACCAATAAATAAATCAAAGATAAGAGGGAGATGGAGAATCAAATAGAAAAGGGGGATAGATAAGAATAAGAGATAATAAAAATTATCATAGTTCAACCCAAATTACAACCTTCAAGCATTAAGCATATCCAGATATATTGAAATCACAAGCTAAAAATAAGGGAAAGATCATTCTCACAATGGAACTTCCCAACCCAAATCCTTTTCTAGACAGAACATTTTGGTACTAAGATAATCTAGAAATCATTAAAAGTAAACACGGAAAATGCTTAATCGGGGAAGACTACATAAGAACACATTGTATCAAATAATTTATATGCAACTTGATTAAAGAAATCAAAAACTACTTACTTCTGGTGGTGCTGCACAAAGCATGTAGAAACAGTGATAATTTCTCTCGAGGATCGGACACTTGACAAACACGTGATCTTTCTAATAAGTCCTAATGGCGCCTCCGAAATCCTTCCTCCGGTCAAATTGAATCTCATAAACTTACCAAAACGACTACATCATTCAAAACATGCATGAAGATCCAAAAGGCCACCCAAAATCCCCTTGAACTCGGAGAATGGAACGATCGATGTAGCCCGCCTCTAGAACTTTGGGCGGTTGGTGTGTATGGCTCCAAACCAAATTCACCATTAAATTTGAGGTTCCTCATTAATTTGAATAGTCACGCTTCTCTTCAGCAGATTCGCCCCATACCCCTACATGTATGTAATTGTAACTTCCTCATTACCTTGTCAATACTAAAATGATTTTTCCCACCAACTTCATGCAAAAAGGAAGAAATTATGCATTCCATAAACTCAAAATTGAATATAAATCAAAAAGGAATAGAACATTTCCTTGATTAAAAGGTGATGGCAGCAATTAAAAGTACATTAACCTAAATCAAATTGCATAGAATCATAGAAACAATAGAAACATAAACAAATAAAATACATGTGGTAAATTAAAAGTGGAACAACAAGACTGCATGAGTAGATTAGGAAGGAGACGTTGGTCGATGCCTCAGAGAAGTCAAGGAGAGGCGGATCTCGCAATCCAGCAGATTGCAACCACTGTGCCATAACAAAGATCACCAAAGATCTCCACCCCGGGACCAAGATTGTTGAAGGACCCGCCACCTCCAAAGTGATCGTAAAACGCCGTCGCAGCAAAGATTGCTTTCTTTGATCCGCCACCCGTGTGGCATCTGCGATCGCCTTTATGAGCCAATTTTTAAAATTTGTTTATCAACGCTACCATAAGAAAAGAGATCAAATTTCGTAAATAATAATAACAACAACAAGAATACAAAGAAAATAAGAATATAACTAAAAATTACTTACGAGGTGGAGAAAATCCAAAATTCAAGAAGATGTAAATGTATTTCTTGAAAATGCAATTTCAATAATTCATGAAAATTTCTTAAACCTATCCAAGAAAAAAAATTACTCAAATTCACGCATTAAAATTATATAAAAAACAGTAGAAAAAACAAATAAAATTACCAGATAATGTTGAAAAAAAAAGACAAAAGGAAGACGGCGATTGAAGATCTCCGAACAGATCTGAGAGAGAAATAAAATTATAAAAGCAGAAAATAGTGTTTGATTTTATTTAATTTATTTGCTTTTTCCCTCAAGAAATTAAAAAAAATCAATGAGAACTGAAATCAAATAGAGGGAAAAATTAAGATTCTTTGTATATAAATACCAGTGCCATGCCATGCCCACCACACGTAAAAAAACCTATATAAAAAAGAGAGGTAAAAAAGAGAAGGAGAAGAGGCGATGAGAGTGGAGAAGAAAGCTAGAAGGAAGAAACAGAAGACGTGGATTTTGGGTAAAACAGCAAGCGTGAATGGGAGGGTAAAACAGGGATCAAAACTGAAGCAGCGCCTAAACTGAGCTCAAAGAAGGGATTAGAAATCGGTGGATTTCACCGATTAGATCAGTAATGGTTTAGCCCCGTAATAGCAATACATTGAACCAAACAACGGATTAGAGGCGTAATAAGTGGGGCCCACCGATTAGGGGTGTATTGGCTATGGCAATACACCCAACCAAACATAGTGTAAGTGATTAAAAAGGAGGGATTTAAAAGGCAATTAGGCCCAAACTATATGGTCTGGACGGTTGGGTAAGAAAAATCTGGAAAAGTGATGTAATAAGGGTAAAATTGGAAATTTTGTAAAAGTTAACAAATAAAAATCTCAATTAAAAGAGTTTCTAGGCAATTCTTCATAATTATCAGCCAAAAAAAGGCCATTGAAGAGTCCCTCCAAGCTGGTTTTCATATATTTGAATCATGTAAGTTTAATTCTTGATTATTTCTTCTAATTTTTGTGGTTTTGATACTTTTACAATTAGGTCCAACTAATTGTTTCATTAGTTATTGATCTTATGGATGATTTTGAAAGTTACCATTGATGAGTACTAAATTTTTATGATGAATAAACATGGAATTAAAGCTTTGATTTTGTTATATGACGATTCTATTAAAGTAATTTTGATAGAAATTGATTTTAAGGACCTAATTGTGAAAAAGTTGGGAATTAGGGTTTGGTGTTACGGTTTTGAATATGAAAGGCTATGTAGTAGTCTAAAATAGTTGGAAAAGGTGTTGATTGAGAAAAATTAGATCAATTGAGGGGTTAATTGAGTAGGGACCAAATTCTAAAAACTGTAAATTTTGGGGTAAAAGTGTAATTTCAAAAATTTAAGGGCATAAATTGTGAAATGGATTAGAATAGAATTATATGCTAATGAATGAATAAATTTGTATTTTAGATTGAGAACCCAAAGCAAGCCGAGGAAAAAAAAGTAGTTGATTAGTCCCTGAACTTTTACAAATTCTGCAAATCGACCCAGGTAAGTTCATATGGCTGAAATTTAATGATTAAATGTTAATTTCATGAATTATATAATGTATGATGAAATGTATTTATTGTTGAAATGAGAGTAAAAGAAAAATGCGAAAATCGAATAAATGATCAAATTAAGCGGAACGCCGGATTTGAGTACTTCTGATCAACAAATAAAGTGATAAGTAGTAGCTTTAGCTACACTTATCTGATCAAGTGACAAAGTAATAAGAGCTACACTTATCTGATCAAGAGGCAAAGTGATAAGTGGTAGCTTTAGCTACACTTATCTGATCAAGTGAAAAAGTGATAAGTGATATACTTATCTGATCAAGTGAAAAAGTGATAAGTGGTAGCTTAGCTACACTTATCTGATCAGGGACAAATGATAAGTGACCATACATAAGACCATAGTTATACTATGGCAAAGTGAAAGTGAAGTACTCAATTTTCCGTAACCGTTCCTTAATTTTGATCAAGGATGGTAAGTGACAAATGGGCCCAAAGGAATTATGGTAAAAGAATAAGTAGTAGTGAGTTTATACTAAGGAACTCACCAAAGGTTGTGGTTGACAGGTAAACTTAGTAATGGTGTATATTGTATAAGTGTACAAATGTTTGGTAAGATTTATGTTTTATGCCTATGAACTTCCTAAGCTTTTCTATAAGCTTACATGTGTGTGTTTATTGTTTTTTTTGTAGATTAACGTATTTATACATTCGAAGGATCGGATCTACATCGAGAATCACACTATCCAGATAAACTCCAGTAGATTTTGGTAAACAACGTTTTTGATTTATATGGCATGTATAGGAAATTGAAGTAAAAAAAGTAATAGAATGAATGACTAAGTATGCAAAGTAAATTTGAATGTTATGGTTGTGTTAGATATCGAAATATATACATGTTTTTAGTTTGAAATGGTTGATTGGTTGAACTTCATTAGTATTTAAATGAAGTAGATGAAATCTGGAATTGGTTGTGATTTGAAATTTGCGGGAAGGTTAGACAATTATAAAGGGTTATATTGAATTTTTTAAAATTGCAATGGAGCGATTCTTGGACAAGAAAGATTGATGTAACTTTGAAAAATCACCAAAAATAGTGGAAATAGAATTAGAAGTTGAGTGAGATATGAAATTAAATCTGAAATAGTATAATTTCACATGAAAGCAATATAGTAAGCAAAAGAGTTATATATTTTAGATATTTGAAATTTAGTGAGATAGGGTCGAATGATTTTGAAGTCCCTGTTTTGACTTTAGAAATTAATTAAAAATTGTAAAAAGGAATTATGAGTTATAATTTATATGTTTAAATTCCTTAATGAGTCTATCTTAAGTAGAAATAAGTGAAATCACCATATGAAGTCTTTACAATGATATAATTTAATTTTAGTGACAAGAGGTCAGGATAGTCGATTAGTGAAACGGGGGAGACTTCAACTAATAAACTTTACTAATTGGATAAACCAAAAATTCTGAAAAATTTATGGTGAATAGATATATGAGTCTTATTTCATGAAAAATTTACGGATCTAAATTTCAAGTTTCGTAGCTTGATTTATAATTATTTTAGTGACTTCTGCGCAGGTGGATAGCTTTATTTGTGAATGGTGAAATTAATTTTTAAAGTAAATTTTCATGCCCCGAACTTTTAAGTTAAGTCAAGTAATGCCTCATGCTCGACTCTGGCAACGGTCTCGGGTAAGGGATGTTACATTTTATTGGTATCAAAGCCCAGTTTAGCCGATTCTTGGAATATGTGTGAAGTGTAAAGTGTTTAGAAATACATGCCATATAAATCTGTGATAGTGTGATGTGTATGATCCGATCTAATCTTTGTTATTTTTATAGATATTCTTCGATTATAAAGATGTCAGATATACCTGAACGTGCTGAGCAAGAAGAAGTCAACAGTAGAATACAGAATTCTGAACAAAGAACAATCAGTGATGTTCCGATTTCCCAAATGCGAGAGCAAGAACTAAAGAATATGATTTATGGGATTATGAATCAGTGGTATACTGAAATGAGGCAAGAAAGAAATCAGGCTGAACCACCTCCTCCCCCTACTGCTCCATCGGTGGTACCCCTGGTTGCTCCTCCACCTCCTACAACGATTGAATCTAGTAAGCGTTCTCCATTGGAAATGCTTAGAAACCTTGGAGCCGAAGAATTTCGGGGAAGGATTGATGATGATCCTGTCAAAGCTGAATATTGGTTATAGAGTTTGATAAGAATTTTTAAAGAAATGGCTTGCTCACCAGATGATTATTTGAGATGTGCTGTGTCTCTGTTGAAGGAAGAAGCTTATAGTTGGTGGGAGACGATTGAGGCTGTGGTTCCGGCAGAGAAAATTTCTTGGGAATTTTTCCAAAATGAATTTAAGAAGAAATATGTGGGCAGACGATATTTGGATAAAAAGAAAAGGGAATTTCTCGACCTACGGCAGGGAAATAAATCAGTGGTTGAATATGAAAGAGAATTTGTCTACCTCAGCAAATATGCCCGAGACATTGTACCTACTGAAGAAGAAATGTGTATCCGGTTTGAAGAAAGGTTAAATGATGAAATTAGAATGATGATTGGGGGTAATGAAATACGAGAGTTCGTTGTTCTGTCAGATCGTGCTCAAAAGCTCGAAGAAGTATACAACAGAAAAATGCAGCCGGATCGAAAAAGTAAAGAGCCATTCGAAAGAGGTGCTTCTAAGTCATTTTCATATTTTCCAGTGAAGAAATCTAGAGAAGAAATTAGTCGAACTACATCAGTGTCGGGGAGATCGGGCAGAGATAGACCAAGACAATCTGATTTCAGGGTATTCAATAGACCTGCAGCAAGTGTGAGCAGTGTTCAGAATGCTTCCCGGCCTAAGTGTCAATATTGTGGAAGATATCATTTCGGAGAATGCAGGACTAAGATGGGGGCTTGTTATAAATGTGGGGCCACTGATCATCTTATTCGAGATTGTCCCACCGCAAAAAGATGAAGTGGAATGAAGGAGATCTGAGAACCATTCCCCAAAGAAGTAGACGTTCGGGCGAGAAGCGATTACTCTGAGGACTATCCGTTCGGGTACGAGGGAATCAGTTGGTCAATCAGAGAATAGAGCACCAGCACGTACCTACGCCATTCGAGCAAGGGAAGAAGCTACGGCTCCTGATGTAATTGCTGGTACTTTCTATCTTTATGATGTTATTGTTTATGCATTGATAGACCCTAGATCTACTCATTCATATATTTGCACTATGTTAGCATCTGAAAAGAAATTATCTGTTGAGTCCACTGAATTTGATATACAAGTCACAAATCCATTAGGTCAAAGTGTGATGGTTAATTTGATATGTCGTAATTGTCCGCTGAAAGTGAAAGGCTATGAATTCCCCGCTGATTTGATGTTGTTACCTTTTCGGGAATTTGACATTATTCTGGGAATGGACTGGTTAATGAAACATAATGCGGCAGTGAATTGTCGTGATAAGCAAATCAGCTTGAAATGTCAAACAGGAGATGTAATCTTAGTTGGGTCAGAAAATATGGGTAATACAGTCAGAATTATTTCAGTTCTCTCTGCTCAGAGATTATTATGCAAAGGCAACGAAGCATTCTTGGCCTATATCCTTGATACTCGGGGTTCTGATTTAAAGCCCGAACAAGTGCCAGTGGTGAATGAATTTCTTGACATGTTCCCTGAAGAGTTACCTGGTCTACCACCTGATAGAGAAGTTGAATTTGTAATTGATGTGATCTCCGGAACAACTCCTATATCAATGACACCGTACAGAATGGCTCCAGCCGAGTTAAAAGAGTTGAAGGCGCAGTTGCAGGAGTTATTAGATAAAGGGTTCATCAGACCGAGTATGTCGCCCTGGGGTGCACCTGTCTTGTTTGTGAAATAGAAGGACGGTTCTTTAAGACTGTGTATAGATTACATGCAGTTGAATAAGGTAACAATAAAGAATAAATATCCTTTGCCCCGTATTGATGATTTGTTTGATCAGTTGAAAGGTGCTGCAGTATTTTCCAAGATAGATCTTCGATCCGGGTATTATCAGTTGAAAGTTAAAGAGTTGATGTCAAAAGCGCCTTAGAACTCGATATGGTCATTATGAATTTTTGGTGATGCCATTTGGTTTAACCAATGCCCCTGCTGCTTTTATGGATTTGATGAATAGAATTTTTCAGTCATATTTGGATAGATTTGTGGTTGTGTTCATTGATGATATATTGATTTATTCAAAGACAGAGTCCGAACATGCACAACATTTAAGGATTGTACTACAGCTTTGCGGGAGAAACAGTTGTATGCGAAATTCAGCAAATGTGAATTTTGGCTCCATGAAGTTGCGTTTTTGGGTCATATTGTATCAGCTGATGGAATAAGAGTGGATCCAAGTAAGGTAGCGACAGTGGTAAATTGGAAAGCTCCGAAGAATGTTACTGAAGTGCGGAGTTTTCTAGGATTGGCAGGTTATTATCACCGATTCGTCAAAGATTTCTCAATGATTACCTTACCGTTGACTCGATTACTACAAAAGAATGTCGAATTTATATGGTCAGATGAATGTCAGCGGAGTTTCGATCAGTTGAAAAAGATGTTGACAGAGGCTCCAGTATTGACTCAACTAGAATCGGGTGTACCGTTTGTAGTCTATAGTGATGCGTCTCTAAATGGGTTGGGCTGTGTACTTATGCAGTCAGGCAAAGCGGTGGCATATGCTTCTCGACAACTGAAACCGCACGAGAAGAATTATCCTACACACGATTTAGAATTGGCAGCGATCGTGTTTGCTTTGAAAATATAGAGACACTACTTATATGGTGAGAAATGTTACGTGTATACTGATCATAAAAGCTTGAAGTATTTAATGACTCAGAAAGAGTTAAATTTAAGACAGAGACGATGGTTAGAGTTGTTGAAAGATTATGATCTTGTCATTGACTATCACCCAGGGAAAGCAAATGTCGTAGCAGATGCACTTAGTCGAAAATCATCATTATTTGCACTACGGGCATTGAATGCTCATTTATCTATTAATGAGGATGGTTCTGTACTAGCAGAATTAAAGGCTAAACCCGTGTTCTTTCAACGGATTCAGGAGTTACAGGATGATGACCCAAAATTGATGATAAAACGACAGATGATTCAAGATAAATTAAGCTCAGAATACTCCACTGATGAAAATGGTATGTTATATTATCGTAATAGAATGTGTTCCGAATAACTTAGACTTGAATAATGATATTTTATCAGAGGCTCACAGTAGTATGTGTTCTATTCACCCGGGTAGTACAAAAATGTATTGTGATTTGAAGAAAATGTATTGGTGGCCTGGAATGAAACGGGAAATCTGTGAGTATGTAGCAAGATGTTTGATTTGTCAACAGGTGAAAGCTGAAGATCAAGTGCCGACAGGGTTGTTACAACCCATTATGATTCCAGAGTGGAAATGGGAACAGGTCACGATGGATTTTGTATCTGGATTACCAGTAACTCCGAAGAAGAAAGATTCGATATGGGTGATTGTTGATCGGTTAACTAAGTCAAGACATTTTATTCCGGTCGAAGCGATTATCACCGAAAAGTTAGCGGAGTTATATGTGTCTGAGATAGTGAGGTTACATGAAGTGCCGATATCTATTATTTCAGATCGAGATCCGAGATTTACCTCGAGATTTTGGAGTAAATTACAGGAAGCTTTGGGCACCAAATTAAATTTCAAAGACTTTTCATCCCAGACATGCAGGCAATCAGAGGCGAGTGATTCAGATTTTAAAAGATATGTTAAGGTGTTGTATACTTGAGTTCGGCGGTAGCTGGGAAAGGTATTTACCTTTAGCCGAATTTGCTTATAATAATAGTTATCAAACTAGTATTAAAATGGCACCGTTTGAAGCTCTGTATGGAAGAAAGTGTAGAACTCCATTATATTGGTGCAATTAAGTGAACCAAAGCGGTGGGAGTGGACTTGATTCGGAAGCCAAGAAAAGTCCATATTATTCAAGATTGTTTAAAAGCTGCCTCCGATCGGCAAAAATCATATGCAGATTTGAAGAGAAGGGATATAGAGTTTAATGTGGGTGATCGTGTATTCTTAAAAGTGTCACCGTGGAAGAAAGTTTTGCTGTCCGTGAGAAGGGAAAACTCATTACGATTTATCGGGCCGTATGAAATCATTGAAAGAATCGGTCCAGTAGCTTATAGATTGGCTTTGCCCCCGGAGCTTGAAAAGATTCATGACGTGTTTCATGTGTCTATGTTGAGACGGTATAAATCAGATCCATCACATGTAATTCCTCATACTGAAATAGAACTCCAACCCGACATGACTTATTCAGAGGAACTGGTGAAAATTTTAGCACGGGAGGTTAAAGAGTTGAGGAATAAATGTGTACCACTAGTTAAGGTGTTATGGAATCGACATGGGTCTGAGGAGGCAACTTGGGAAATGGAGGAATTGATGAGATCTCAGTATCCAAATTTATTTACAGGTACGAAATTTCGGGGACGAAATTTCCTGAAAGGGGGGAGAGCTGTAATGGCCTGAATTTTCAGTGATGTCGGAATGGTGATTCGAGATCACTAAATCTGACAAATGAGTAGAAAATATTATTAATTTAGTGAGAATAAGTAAATGTGAAGTTGGGAAAATTTTTGAAATAGTGAATAGTGTACTAGGAATTAATATTAAAATAATTAAAATCGAAAACAAGGTATCGAGACCTCGAAGATTTTAAACCGAGCCATAAGTATTTTTAGAAATATTTTTAGACTGTCATTGAGTTGGTATTAAATTTTCGTTAGAAAATTTTAACGTTTGGATAGTCAATTAACTAAAAAGGACTAAATTGAAAATAGTGTAAAATTTGTTAAATTGTGATTAAATAACTTAAGTGATTAAAAAGGTGGGATTTAAAAGGCAATTAGGCCCAAACTATATGGTCTGGACGGTTGGGCAAGAAAAATCTGGAAAAGTGATGTAATAAGGGTAAAATTGGAAATTTTGTAAAAGTTAACAAATAAAAATCTCAATTAAAAGAGTTTCTAGGCAATTCTTCATAATTATCAGCCAAAAAAATGCCATTGAAGAGTCCCTCCAAGCTGGTTTTTCATATATTTGAATCATGTAAGTTTAATTCTTGATTATTTCTTCTAATTTTTGTGGTTTTGATACTTTTACAATTAGGTCCAACTAATTGTTTCATTAGTTATTGATCTTATGGCTGATTTTGAAAGTTACCATTGATGAGTACTAAATTTTTATGATGAATAAACATGGAATTAAAGCTTTGATTTTGCTATATGATGATTCTATTAAAGTAATTTTGATAGAAATTGATTTTAGGGACCTAATTGTGAAAAAGTTGGGAATTAGGGTTTGGTGTTGCGGTTTTGAATATGAAAGGCTACGTAGTAGTCTAAAATAGTTGGAAAAGGTGTTGATTGAGAAAAATTAGATCAATTGAGGGGTTAATTGAGTAGGGACCAAATTGTAAAAACTATAAATTTTAGGGTAAAAGTGTAATTTCGAAAATTTAAGGGCATAAATTGTGAAATGGATTAGAATAGAATTATATGCTGATGAATGAATAAATTTGTATTTTAGATTGAGAACCCGAAGCAAGCCGAGGAAAAGAAAAAGTAGTTGATTAGTCCCGGAACTTTTACAAATTCTGCAAATCGACCCAGGTAAGTTCATATGGCTGAAATTTAATGATTAAATGTTAATTTCATGAATTATATAATGTATGATGAAATGTATTTATTGTTGAAATGAGAATAAAATAAAAATGCGAAAATCGAATAAATGATCAAAATAAACGGAACGCCGGATTTGAGTACTTCTGATCAACAGATAAAGTGATAAGTTTAAGGGTATTTTGGTAATCTTTCATTTTCCTCGATTTTTCACCCGATCTTGATCTAAATTAATAATTTCATTCAATATATTAATTTCAAAAGTAAAACATTTCACTTCATACAATTTGGTCATTATTGACATTTTTACAAAATTACCCCTAAAGTTTTACTTTTATTCAATTTAGTCCCTAAGCCCAAAACATGCAAATTAACCATTTTTACCCAAAATTATGCTGAGTTGAATGTTCATGGTATCCAAATAAGCCCATTCATGCAACAATTTCACATTAAATCCTTGTACTTCTATTAATTTAACAAATTAATCCTTAATCAAAAATTTTCATCAAAATCACTTAACAAAATACTTTTAAATATAAATCAGCATTCCAAATTCATCATCTAACATCAAAAATCACAAGATTCATTAATGGAAACATTTAAAATCTTTAACAGTTTCAAAATCAAAGGTACAGGCTACCTGGACCTAGTTGCAAGGATCTCAAAAACATAAAAATTACAAGAAACTGATAGTTTAGGGGCTTACATGCAAGGAATTTGCTTAAGAAAAATTTTCAAGCTTCCATGGCTCTTCCTTGCTGTAAATTTCGGTTGAAATATGAAACAAAAAGATGACCACTTTTTTTATTTATTTAATATATCTTTAATTGCCTAATTACCAAATTACCCTTACCTAACTTTAAAATTTTCATAATTGTCAAGCCATGCACATCCACCAACTCATTTAATGGTCTAATTACCATAAAAGGACCTCCACTTTAAAGTTCTATAGCTATTTAATGCCTTTAGCTTATAAAACACAACTTTTGCACTTTACGCGATTTAGTCCTTTTTGCTTAATTAATTATCGAAACGATAAAATTTTTCAACAAAACTTTCATAACATATTAATTACACTCTGTAAATATTTATAAAAATATTTAAGGCTCAATTTATAGAAACGAGGTCCTAATACCTTAATTTCTAAAGCCACTTAACCCTAGGGTCATACCACTTGAACTTAATAAATTGCTTATAAAACAAAAGTCACAATATCAAAAAAAACTTTTTAAAATTGCAATTAACTCATAAATATTAAATATAATATTTACTAACTTAATCGTCGGATTTGGTGGCCCCAAAACCACTATTTCTGACACCACTGAAAAACGGGCTGTTACACAAAGAAATCAAAGGTATCCTATGAGGGTAACACACTTATGACAAGTTCATTGGACGAGCATTGAGTAGTTGCTTTCGTAATGGTATGTCGTTGGGGAGAGCTCAATCATGATACTATTGTGGAATGACTTTGTAACTAACTAGGTTTATAATTAATAGACGAAAATTCAAAAATTAATTATAAATCAATTAATAGGTGAAAAGTCGAAAATTTATTATAAATCATTTGAGTCTCAACTACATATGTTCAATCAGCTCCTTTGCTAGCTCATTGAAACTAGAAATGAATTGCGTGTTTGAATAGAAATGAACAAAATGAATTGGAAAAGAGAAATAGGAAACATTTAACAATGATTATGGTTTTCTCCAAAATTGAGAAATGGAATCATTTGGAAATGAATGTAGGTTTCAAAAAATGGAAATGAAAATAAAAAATTTTCATTTTCAATCCTATATGAATTACTTAAAAAATGATATGAATAATGAGTTTATGTTTTTGGAACTCATGAAGTCTGAAAATGAAAATAAATCATCCGATCATAGTGAACATGTTGAGTTGTGAAATATTAAACATATTTTCTCGAAATTTTACTAGAGGCAAAATCGTCAAAACTTTTGTTGTGGGTAAAATAGGAATGAGAAATTTTTTTATATATTAATATTAAAGTTTATTTTGGGAAATAGAAAAACTGAATCTGGTTGGATCACATTACAGTGTACTGGGTCAAAAAAGCTTAGGAAGTACTCATAATTGGACTCGATATGAGAGAGGCCCAAAAACCTATCATGGACATTAAGGGGTCGGCAGCCCTTGTAGGAATAAACCACTAGAACTCAACAAGGGTTTTATCTCCTCTTCCTATAAATAGATGATACCGTTAGAGCTATTAAACAACTTTGAGAGATTTTTATTCTGTCAAAAAAATAGAGAGAATTTATTTTCAACTATTACATATATTTTTCCGTAATAACAATTCTACTGGTTTCTATTAATAAGAGAAAATTTTTGTTTTCACCCTAAATGAAGAGAACTTTTCTAGTTCTGTGTTTCGATTCAATCGGTTCAAGCCCACATTTGAAGCAGTTCGTGGAATGAGAATAGCGAAGACCATTTGGTTGAAAGCCAGGAACAACGAACGTTCGCTAAGCCAAAAACACAAGTACAAATTTGGTCAAGGTTTATTGTTTTAAATATAACAAACTAGGTTGATTTTCAAAATTTTAATTTTTCGATGTGCAAGAAAATCGTTTTCAAACTGAGATTTTTCCAACACAACGAACACTTTGCGTAAGGGGAAAAGTGAAAGGAAGGAAAGATAAGAGGTAAGGATAAGTTTCGCTGATATGGCGAAGTACTTAGGATATGGCCGAGTGAAGCTGTAAGGCATGGAAGATCGGGTGGAGTTCGCCACCCCAATAAAGAACACTCGCCTTGGGCGAGCAGGGAGCATTTATGTTTAGTTATTTTTCATTATTTACCCTCGTGTGAAAGGGTTTATATATGATGAGCGAAAGAACTTACTAAGTTCAATCGAACTTATCAATGGTTGGCTTATGTTCGCAGGACTTGCGAGGTTGATCGAGGACTTGGAGGAGGGACCAAGCTAGATGTTTCTGAGAGCGAGGATCGCTGTTGGATCAAGTCATACACATAAGAAGGGGGTACTATTGGAAGCTTCGCCTCAAGATTTATATTTAGAGAAGCCAAATAGCATACTTAGAATCTGGATCTTTAGGGTAGATAGTCCTTAGCTAATTGTTAGGAATTTCTCTATATACAGTTAGATTTGAGACAGAATTCGTAAGGGTTTAAAAAATTAGTGGCTAAGGCCTTAGTTGTAAGAACTCATATTATTGATTTATTTATTAGATTAAATTACTTTAGTCTATTTATAGTAGCTAAGTTAGTAAAAATCAAGTATAGGTCATTTGTGACGCTTCATACCCGGATTCGGAGGATGGGTTGGGCGAAGGGTGTTACAAGGCCATTGACACTCACCTCTAGTTCCATGTAATGCAAAATGATGTATACATGCAACAATTAAATAGTTCACAAATCATAGAATTACAAATCAAAAATTTCGAGTCATTGGTCGATGGCTTTAGCTTTTTCTTTCCCTCTCAAGGAATCCGGATCAACATTAGCTATGGATTAACATAAACATACATCACCATCAATATTCAACCAAATTCACAATCAATTATTATTTTATATAAACTTTACAATTTATTTAATTTAGTCCCTAAAACTGAGACTAACATAACTTTTAATCTAAAACTCCAAACTGAAATTCAATTTTGCTATTGTCTATTAGGGACCTCCTATTTCTTATTTCTCTTGCCAATTTTTCATTTTATTTAGTTTAGTTCCTAATGCACAAAACTATTAATAACTTCACAATTTAGTCTTTTTTCACATCTAGGCTTAAAATCTATCAATTTAATACCTAAAACTTTCAATTCTCAATTATGACAACTTTCAAAACTTTATCAGTTTTATAAATTGATACATGGGTTAGCTAGAGTAAGCTCCATGATCTCAAAAACATAAAAATTACAAAAAGAAATAACTAAAGACTTACTTGAATTTTAAAGCTAAAAGCTTAACCCTAAAGGATATGCCATCCCCCTTCTCTTCTTCGTTCTTGTTCGGTTTGTGCAAAAGAAATTATGACAAAATTTCATTGATTGTCTTTTATACAAGGTTTATCTTGTAATTAACTTTTATTAAGCTAGTTAATTTTAATCATTTGTTTTATTAACCATCCATTACACCATCGTCCCCTATCATGAATTCTATCATGCTCTAATTACAATTTTGGACATTTAGTTAATTGTAATTTAGGTCCTCAAGTTATTTTTTTAATTAAAAATCTACAGCGATTAGACTTTACAATTTAGCTCCTGGATCCTAATTAAAGACAATTTCAACTAAATTACTTATCCAAAATTCAATTCACTTGTATAATAGCTCCGTAAATATGTACTCAGTTTACGGAAATGGGGTCCCAAAATCGCATTTTTCGACACCACTAATTTTTGGGTCGTTACAATTCGGGTCAGGCTAATGCAAAATGTTAGGCTCATTGTCTAGGCCTGATCAATTTGTTGGGGAAACATTCATTTTAATGTATTTAGTGTATTTGATGTATTATATTTTTAAAATTTTTTATATAAAACTAATCTAAAAAAAATTAATACGGGTGGACTGGGTCAAACTCGAGTTTAACATTTTTAATTTAGGTCAGGCTTGAGTAGAATTTTAAACCAAGCCTAGGTTAAAAAATCCTACCGAGGCCAACCCGCTTAGAAAATGAGTCTTATATTTTGTGTAAGCTTATTTTTCGAGCTTATATTTTCACTCAAACCCTTTCATTTTTTTAGTAAGCTTCGAGCCTGAGTAAATGACCCGAATGACCTGAAGTCTAAATCCACTTATCCATTTTTTTAATCTTATTATTATCATTTTTAAAGAAATCAAGCCCAAATTTCTATTAAAGCAAAATCAACCCAAATCAATTCATTGTAACTCATTGACTGGAAAATCCCATGTTGCCTTTGGAAATCTCACGAATCTAAAAGGCATGGCAGTTTCTTTCATTATTTCCAATATCTAGGTTTGATTTATGTTCGAAAAAATCCATTTGTCATGAAGCACTTGGTGACTAGACGAAGAGAACCATCTCAATTTTGTCTAATTTTTCCTCAAATAGGAAGATTTTGATGTCACCTCTCCTCCTTCCAAAACCTAACCTCCTTCTCCTGGACAGACCTCCTCTATGCCCCACTCACTGGCAACCTCAAAACCCTCCTCATCCAAACAACCGGTCGCCCCCCCCCCCGCCAACTTCGACGGCGACAACATCACACACAACCCATCAACCAACTCCATCACGGGCTACTTTCTCCCCTTCAAACGCCACAATTTATAAAGAAATTTTTTATTATTTTTTATAAATAAAAATTCATAATAATACTGGTTCTGTAGCTTTTGTTGTTACGGAGATGCTGAAATGATGATAATATAAGGAAAAAAAATGGGTGGAGATGGAGTAGAAGATTATGACGATGTGCTTTTATTTTTTTGTTTTTGGTTAAAATGAAGTTGCTTTTGTTAGGAAGAAGAAACTTAAAGAATAATAATTTTTTAATTAAATGAATGTAGTAATTCCTCTTTATTTTTAATTAATTTTAAATATATTTTTAGATTCTTTTATAATTTGTAAATAATATTTAGAGAATGTCATCATAATTGACATGTGGTTTAATATCTACGCTTTACATGTATCAAATTTAATGCCGTTATAAAAGAATATAGAACAAAATTTCAAGTATCAACTTACAACCAAAAAAACCTATAAAAATTTGACAATTTGAGAGGCAAACTGAGTATTTAAGCCCAAAAAGGGTAAAACGAAAAGAGAAGCGCCAAAATGTAAGGATAGCAGGAATTAATAGAGGCATGCATTAGTAAAAATAATTGGTAAAAGGATAAACGAAAATGATCCTGAAATTAAACAATAGCATAGAAATTAATATTTTAAATGATATAATTTTTATACATGTTTGATAATCTAAAATAAAAATAATTTAATAAAAATTTTCTATAAAAATATAGAAATTAATAATTAGATAAGAGTTAGTTATCGAAGAATATTTTGAATTAATTCTATTTTATTTTATTTATTTTAATATTATATTATCTTATAAAAACTTTACGTTTAAAATTTTGTTTTTAAAATGAGCTGAAATATTTAAAATTAAAGATAAATGTAGAAATTATTTTTATAATTTAAAATATATATTTTTAAACAATTTAATTATATTATGCAATTAATTTTAAGTAATATATCAAGCAGTTTTATAACTTAAATTCAATGCTTAAATTTTTAAGGCTTATTTTTTAACATTTAATTTTTCAATTTATCAAATTATTCCTCAATTAGGAATTTTGGTAAAAAAATTAATTAGAAATAGTTGAAAGGTAAGAATAAGAGCCAAAATTTGCGGCGTATTGTTTCCCAATTTATAAGGCGGTGAGAAAAATATAATTGAAATTAACATAATTAAAATTTTACTTTTTGAAGTATGGAGTAAATATGTAGAAAGGAGGAGTTACCGGGATGAATTAATGGCATTATACTTAGTTTATGATATAAGATATTATTTCTTTTATTATTATTAATTTATTGTTACAATTTCCATAATATGGGGCATATTTGACAGTAATGAAAATAATGGTTAACAAAATTACGCCATATTATATTCTTTCCCTTTGAAAAAATTGTGGTTGAGAAAATAACCTCATTAAATTTTAAATGAAGTTTGACTCGAGAATTCCATGATTAAACGTGATTTGGTTATATTCAAAGAAGGTAATTGGCATATTTTTGGACTTCAAAATATCTTTAGCAATAATTGGCTGAGATGAAAATTTATTACCATTTGATGATAGTAGGCTAAAATCGTAAATATCATTCATTAAGATAAAAGAATATATATATATATATATATATATGCCATATTGCACTTAGAATCGAAATAGTAAAATTATTCCTATTCGTCCTCTACTTCCTATAATATAGGAAACTACTCCTAAAATAAATTATTTCATAATATTTATATCTTTCCATAATACTTACCTCAAGTTGGAGCATGTAAATCGTAAATGCCCAATTTGTTAAGACAATAATCAAATCGTTTCTTTTCCAAAGCCTTTGTAAATATATTTGCTAGTTGATCTGTATTGGAGACATATAAGAGAAATAAGACTTTCCTTAATTGCATCCTGAATAAAATGACAATCCACCTCAATATGCTTCTTATGTTTGTGATTAATAGGATTATGAATAATATGCAAAGCAAATTGACTATTACAAAACAAAAGGAATAGCTTTAGGGTGATGCACGCAAGACTGACTATTACAAAACAAAGGCCATAGAATGATACTTTGCTTCAATTGAGGATCGAGAGACAGTGTGCTGCTTCTTAGGTTTTTAGGAGATAGGCGACTTCCCAAGAAACACGATTCAGCTAGTTAGAGACCGTCGAGTGATGAGGCACACGACCCAATCTAAGTCACACCAGCCTTGTAAAGACAACTCACTATCTACATGGAGAAGGATACCCTAGCCTGCAACACCTTTTAAATAACGAGCTACTTGAATTGTCACTTCCCAATGTTCATGCTTAGGATGTTGCATAAATTGAGATAAACCATGCATAGAGTATACTAAATTTGGATGCATATAACTAAATATATAAGGCGACCCATCAATCGTCACTAAGATTCCAGATATGCAGTTAATTCTCCTGCAGCATGTACAAGTATGTGGTTTTGTTCAATCGGAGAGCCAACTAGTTTGGCTCCTAATAATCCTACCTAAGAAATAATATCAAGTGCATATTTATGTTGACACAAGAATAAACCTCGAGCACTACAAGCAACCTCAATACCCGAAACATACTTCAGTACTCCGAGATCCTTTATATGAAAACAATTATTGAGAAAAACCTTAAAAAACTTCAATACAACAGAAATTGAAAATATGCACACCACATATATATAATAATAGTAATTACATGTTATTATTTACTATCATAAAAGGTTAGCACAAATTAAAAGTGATCTAATTTAGTTAAGGTTTATTGGGTTTTAGTTATTAAATAAAGTATGGATCAAATATGTGTAGCTACTCTAGTAACTAATTTCTAATTAATGATGAGTGACTAAAATTAGGGTTAAAGTACAAAAATTATGTATATTAGGGTTATGATCTCCAAATTACACATACGTAACTTTTCTAATATCCTATCTTTAAAAAGAGAGACACCTTCTTTGATGGATTCAAGAACGTTTTAGCATCTAGTTTTCTTCTTAATTTATTCTTAATGATTTAACATGAGATATCCTAATTTGTTAAGTTTTATATAAGATATTATTTTACAGTTCTAACAAGTGACCAAAGAAATAAACCATAAAGGCTAAAATTATTATTATGCTAAAGTAAAATATCAAATTATTAGAGCTCCTTTTAGCATCTAGATAGCACTAGTTCAAATCTAATATCTCTTCTCTCCTCTGTTATAATAATAATAATAATAATAATAATAATAATAATAATAATAAAGTATCATATTTAATTATTATGTTAACACGATAATTCATTATCAATATCTTACTTATAGTACATATATTTATATAAATATTAAAAGAATAAATTCATTTGTGCAATATTTTTAACTGTTTTGCGGTGTAGAATTAATTGTTAGGTAAGGTGCAATTAATGATAAAATTAAGAAGAAAAGATTGTATGAAACTATGATTTTATATATTTTATTCTTTTAAAAATGAAAATTCAAGTTTTTCCTCCTAATATCTAACATTTTTAGTCGAATTTGAATTCTTTCAAAAGGAAAAAATTAAAAATTAAGAAAAAAATCTAATTTATTATTTTCTATTAAAATGAATAAAGATAATATAAAATCACATTTTCATACTAATTAAAATAGTTACCTAAATAAAACGACAAGGAAACTATTATTGTAAAACTAAATGTAGAGCACTGTACTGTATACACCTCACCACTTTTATTTTAAAACCAAACAATTTTAGTTTCGGCCATTTTGTATATGAATAAATTCACTTAATTTGTGACATAGGAAATCTACTTTTGCAGAGACAAAAACAATGGAAAAATATAAGAAGGCTTCAAAGCACATAGCAGTGCTGGCCTTCCCTTTCGGGACCCATGCAGCCCCTCTTCTCAGTATCATCCGTCGGCTATCGGAGGCTTCCCCAGCCTCCATGTTCTCTTTCCTGTGCACGGAACGATCAAACAGCTTAACGTTTCCCAAAGGTCATCAGAAGCATGACAGCATAAAGCCTTTCAATGTATGGGACGGATTGCCGGAGGGTTATACGCATTGCTTAAAGAGGAACCCTCATGAGCCGGTGGATTATTTCCTCAAGGCGGTGCCCCAGAATTTCAAGGATGCCGTAGAAGCACTTGTGGCGGAAACCGGTAGGCCGATTGATTGTTTGATAACAGATGCGTTTTACTATTTTGGGGCTGATATTGCAGATGAACTGAAAGTCCCTTGGGTAGCGCTTTGGACGGCTAGTCCTCGGGCTCTCTTCTCTCATGCTGAGACCGAGTTTTTTCGCCGCCACGTAGGGATCAATGGTAAGCATTTATATATTTTAAATTTAACTTAAACCTATAGCTGGTGTAATTTTAGTTTATAATTAAAGCTAGTAATATTATTAAGAGGCTTTTACATATACACACTAGATCTTTATATCCAGCTACGCCCAGTAAATTCAATTTTAAACGGAGAATACAAAAATAATAATTATTTAAATATTTTTATATTTTATATAAATACATTTTAGTAATTATAATACATTGAGATACAAGAAAAAGGCTATATGATAAATTTTAAAGTGGATATAAAACATAACATGAGAAATGAATATATAATTGGTCCAGCCTCTTTAAAATACATGGATCAATCTTTGAAATCAATAATCTAAATAATATTGAGTAACTTGCTCGTGATTGTATTGGTTACCTCGTTTAAATATATTATTTAAAAGTAGAAATTTTAAAGTGCACACCAATTCTTTGAATAAGTTTTTTTTTTAACTTTTGCTTGCCTCGGATTATATTTCAATTATTTATATTTGAAATGTTACATTTTTAGTGATTTACATTATCGTTTTGTTATTAAGTGGCTACTCTACCGTTAAATTCCGTTACCTCCATAACGACAATCCTACGTGACAGTCCATATGGGTTTTAAATGCCAACTTGGATGTTCAGTTGCTGGGATGAAAATAGGTTTTTAATTAAATAAATTTAATTTGGATTGCCACGTAGGACATCCAAGTTAGCATTTAAAACTCATTTGGACTGCCACATAGGACCGTCATTAGAGAGGTAACAGAGCTTAACGATAGAATAACCACTTCGTAACAAAACAATAACATAAGTGACTAAAATGTAACATTTCAAATAAAAGTGACTAAAATGTAAACTGGGGCAAAAAAAATGACTATTTTTAGAGTTTACCCTTATTTTTTTTTATCTTAGTTGTTTGATGACCTCGTGCATTGTACATTAAGGAAAAAAATATAGAAACGCAGTTAATGAATTTCGAATATGAGCTTTTAAACAAAAATGAAAGAAAAAGAAATTGCTAAATGAGTTTTATAAGGAAAAAATTATTCAGACAGTTGTTTCGAATAATCACTTAAATTGATATATAAGCATAAAAATATTGCAGCCTAGGATGATGAAGCATTTTGCCTAAGATTTCTTTTTATTTACTATTGCTGGGAGCTGAATGGAAATATATTCTCATAATTTATATCTCACCATGTACACTACTTTCTTGACTCTCTGATCACCAAATAGTTGAAATCGTAATGTTTAATTTGCAGATCCTTTGGACAAACCACTTGATTTTCTTCAAGGATTTGCTAGTATACGTGTTGCTGACTTACCCGATGGAGTAGTGAGAGGGAACTTTGATGCCTCCGTGCCAGTACTGTTGAATAAAATGGGACTAACACTGCCACGAGCCGCCGCAGTTGCTGCAAATTCATATGAGGACTTGGACAATGCAGTGGTGAACATGCTTAAATCAAGATACAAAAGGTTCCTCAACGTTGGCCCCTCCAATCTGATGAGCTCTTCCCCATTTGATGACAGGCACGGCTGCTTGGATTGGCTGGAGAGGCACCAGCCATTGTCGGTGGTATACATCAGCTTCGGGAGCGTCATAACACCACCACCCCACGAGATAGAAGCATTAACTCAAGTCCTGGAGGAAAGCAATTTCCCATTTCTTTGGTCTTTCAGGGGAGATGTTGAGAAGCAATTGCCGCCAGGGTTCCCCAAAAGAACCAGCTCCAAAGGAAAGCTAGTTCCCTGGGCTCCTCAGCAGAAAATATTAGAGCACCCATCTGTCGGGGTTTTTGTAAGTCACGGTGGATGGAATTCAATCTTGGAAAGTATTAGCGGAGGTGTGCCCATGGTTTTCAGGCCATTTTTTGGTGACCAAAAACTGAATACTCGAACTGTTGAGGCAATATGGGGATTTGGGCTGGGATTAGAGGGCGGAACGCTAACTAAGGAAGCCACAACCAATGCCTTGAACTTCATATTGTCCACCGAAGAAGGCAAGAAAATGAGACAGAAAGTTGGCGTCCAGAAAGAGCTTGCTTACAAGGCTGTACAGCCCAATGGCAGCTCTATTGAAAATTTCAAAACGCTGGTAGGAGTTGTCACCTGTCACCATTACTTGCCATGAATGTTCTCAGCCAACAGTTTGATACAAGTGCTTGCATGATTAAAATCTCTGGGCTAGCTCCATTTCAGAATCAAAGATGAGTAGCATGATTTTAGGTTTTCCAAAACTAGAGTCCTCCTTATATTTCTTAGTGTTTGTCGTTTAAGAGGTCTGCATATTATGGCATGAATTTCATTTTACATTATTTAAGATTTTGAATTTGTTTTGGTTGTTGAAGTATAGCTGCTTTCTTATTTTAGTACACTTTTTTTTTTTATCTTAAGATAAAAGAATTATTCGGCAATAATTTTGGATCCAAAAGTTAACGATTTTAAAAAAATGATAAATTCAACTAACTAGAATATGTCACGTGTGCCAATAATTTAACCTTGATGATGTGATTGTTGGTTGACCAACATTGAAAACACTTTTCTCATAAAAAAAAAAAATTTAAATGTGCTTTTCAAGCCAAAATCCAGGCTCAACATATAATTTTTTAAGACCAATTAACTTATCAAACCAACTTTCAAATCAAACTGAAAGATTGAAAAATTTTAACATTTCATTTATTAAAAACCAGTTTGAGTGTCAAATTATCATATTCAAATTAAATTATATAAACAATTTATATTAATTTCTTAAAAATATTAAAATTTATATATTATATATCATAATATTAACAATGAATTATCATATATTTTTTATAATTTTTTTTTTATAAGTAGACCTACTCATGGGCCAGGCCACCCGTCCAAGCCTAAAGACCTGTTTGAAAAATGAGAGGATTTGAGTAAAAATACAAGACACAGAAAATGAGCTTTGGTAAAATTTAAGGCCCGTTTTCTCTATGGGTCGGGCCTTGGGCAATATTTTTTGACCTAAGCCCAACCCAGCCCGAATATATTATATTATAAAAAATAATTATATTAATTATATATGTTAATTAATAATTATATATATAATTATATTTATATTAAATCACTAACCCAATAACAATTAAACCCATTACCCAAAACCTAAAAAAAACTTACAAATAACCCAACCCAAATTATAAAATTTTATAAATTTATTTAATACAATAAAACATTTATTATATTTACTTATGATTTTAATATAATAAAACATTTATTATATTTATGGTAATGATTTTTAATACAAATACTTTTTAATGTGTTAGAAAACTTTTATTTTAGTGTTTTTTAGTGCATTTATTGTATTATATTTTTAAAAAATTATTTTAAAATAAAACTAATCTAAAAAAGTCAAATATGGGCGAGCTGAGTCAGCCCTGAGTTTACCTTTCTTAAATTGGGTCGGGTTTAGGCAAAAAAGCAAGCCCATTTTTCGGGCTGGGCTTGAAACATATATGAAGAATCAGATCAAATTGGATCACCTTTATATAACCCCTTGAATTGTGGATGTTGGATTGAATTGGAACATTCATTGCTTAACTGCCAAGAGTCCATGTTTACCTTGTACTTTATAATTATATTGTATTTAGCTTATAACGTGGTTGTTTAATAGGGATTGATATAGATCTTTTTATGTTAGCAAGTCTCGAAACATTATATATAATTAAGAGGCTTCAATAGATTATAGTACAAAGATAATTAAGCACTTAATTTGTTCTTGCGAGGAACTTTATTTTATGAGTGCATATTGATAGCAAAACCTTTTGTGTTGTGGTTTTGCTTGCTCAATTCACACGGGTAAATTTAATGGTAAAAATATCAATCTTCAAGGTGCAAAAGTTAAAAAAAAATTCATTGATATGTGATAGATTAAGATCACTTGATTTGACACCAATTATTGTACCATATTACCTAGTGCCTGTCAATCCATATGCTAATGTGAGAGAATGATTTTCATCAATAAATCATAATTTCATATATAATTTAATCAAGTTAAACTTTTCAATCTTAATTAAATTGCTTAGTACTTTGAATGTACATATAATCCTAATTTTCTTCCATAACTTGACATATAATGTGACACTTCTACTTGTAGGAATGTCATCTTAAAGTTACATGTGATTAGAGATAAAATCTTGGCCCGTGACATAAATATGGACCAATCAATGTGCTATTATCTCTAAATATGAACAAGTTCCTTCAACTTTCACTACACCAAAATAGGGATTTAGCGGCGCTTTTTTAGGCCTTTAGCGGCGCTTTTTAGCGTCGCAAAAACTTTTAGCGGCGCTTTGTAAAGCGCCACAAATAACGCCGCTATTGACCACGTCGTTAACTTTAGCGGCGTTTGTGACTTGAGCGCCGCTAAAAGTCAAGCTCTTTAGCGGCGTTTGTGACTTAAGCGCGCTAAAGTCAAGCTCTTTAGCGGCACTTTACCATAAAACGCCGCTAAAGAGCTTGACTTTTAGCGGCGCTTCCACTACAAACGCCGCAAAATACATTAGCCTATAGCGGCGCTTGATTTACAAACGCCACTAAAGACCTTGACCTTTAGCGACGCTTCAATCACAAACGCCGCTAAATGCCCTAACTTTTAGCGGCGATTTCTTGCAAACGCCGCAAAAAGACCTTGACTTTTAGCGACGCTTTTCATAAAAACGCCACTAAATGCATTACCCTTTAGCGGCACTTTTCCCACAAACGCCGCTAAATTGAGCAACTTTATAAAAGAACATTTTCTATATTTTTAGACCTCCTGTAACAACAAATCAGAAGAAACTAAAATCTAAACCAACCGAAAGCAATAAATCTATATAATATTTAAAATTAAATGAATAATATATAATAAATATCAATAAATATAATAAAATTCATATTATTCTTACAAATATGTTAAAAGGTAAAATGATAATATAAAGTTAGAATGATAAAAAAATTTACACGATAGTCTAAGACGACGGTGGTTGCGACTGTTGAAACATCTTCATCATATTCTGAAGCTGCTGCTGGAGTTCATCGTACTTTCTAGTCTGCTCTGCTTCCCTCTCTGCCGCTTCTGTTTTTAGCTGTATCTGGAGCTCTTCGTACTTCCGTTGAACCTCAACTTCTCTCGCTGCTGCCTCCGCTTTAAGTTGTGTAATTTGCTCAACTGTTGTCGCTTGCATCTGAGCCATCTGGTCTCTTAACCTCTGGACTTCAGCTTGAGCCTGACTCCCCGAAGGCATGTATTGTTGCGAGCTGGATCCAAAATATTGGGTTGGGCTAACAAAATATCCTTGAAATTGAACCCGACCGTACCTTTCAGGACCCAAAACATCAGTGATAATACGGTTATCAATGTCTTCAATATGAACAGAACTATCACTGGAAGCAATCGCTTCGTACTCCGCTTTTTTATCCTTTAGTTTATCCTACAACAATAAATCACATAGTTAGGAACGCAATATATATTAAAAAAACAAATGCAACATAACTTAACAAAATTTGCATTACAAGAAATGAAATAAACCATTAGAAAATATACACTGTAAAATATTAAAACAAGTCAAATTGTATTAAGCAAACGTACCAGAATTTCTGCAGCTTCAGGAGTCATAGGGTTCACATCTTTCTTCCTTTGTGTAATGTCAAAAAGTTGAAGGCGTCCAACTTTCTGACCGGACGACAGTTCCTATAATACAGTAGTAAAAATATTATTTGATAGAAAGTAATAAAAATCTGACAGAATTACAAAGTTCAAAATACCTTAGAGTGAGCTACACAAGCAAAACTTTTAGACCCAGCTGTGTGAGTTATGTATAATATTATGTAACTTATTATGTTATTATGTAAGTTATGTATTATGTAAGTTATGTAAGTTATGTAAGTTAAGTATTATATAAGTTATGCAAGTCCGACAAGTTAATGTATAATATTAATTCATTTAGTTATGTGAGTTATGTATAATATTATGTAACTTATTATGTTATTATGTAAGTTATGTATTATGTAAGTTAAGTAAGTTATGTAAGTTAAGTATTAAATAAGTTATGCAAGTCCGACAAGTTAATGTATAATATTAATTCATTTAGTTATGTGAGTTATGTATAATATTATGTAACTTATTATGTTATTATGTAAGTTATGTATTATGTAAGTTAAGTATTATATAAGTTATGCAAGTCCGACAAGTTAATGTATAATATAAATTGATTTAGTTATGTGAGTTATGCAAGTTGTTATATAAGTTTCTATATAAGTTACGTAACTTATTATGTAATAAGTTATGTATTATGTAAGTTTATATATAAGTTGTTATATAATTTTAATTATGTAACTTATGATATCATTGATATTTAGAAAATTTGAATTATATATGTAACTTATGATTGATATTTGAATTATGTAACATTTACAATTCTTTCTAAAATTATAAAATTTATTATTGAAAATATAGATGTTAATATTTAGAAAATAACATTTACAATAATTTCTAAAATTATAAAATTTATTATTGAAAATATAGATGTTAATATTTAGAAAATAACATTTACAATAATTTCTAAAATTATAAAATTTATTATTGAAAATATATATGTTAATATTTAGAAAAATAACATGTACAATTAGTTTTAAAAATATAAAATTTATTATTGAAAATATATATGTTAATATTTAGAAAATAACATGTACAATTAATTTTAAAATATAAAATTTATTATTAACAATATTTAAATATAGCTTATATAATAAATTAATATATGTATAATATTTAAAATATAGTAATACTTATTTAAGTTATCAAATTATGTCCCAAATTTATTACGTTTTTCCACGAATGCTTGTGTGATTTTCTAATATAAAAGCATAAAACCCTCGACAATTTAAAGTTGCATGCTTTTATATTTTATTTCTATAAGTTTACTACCATTTCTTTATTTTATAAGTAATCATTGATTTTCAGAGTGTAATTACAATTGTAAATCATATATATTACTATCAACAACAATAATTCTAATTTAACTTGAGTACCTTTTAATAGTTCGAGACCAATAAGACATTATGTTTCAAAAATATTAACTTGAGTACCTTTTAATATTCATATGTTATAAATCCATTTTAAAAATAACTAGTATTAATTAATAAAATTTGCATTGGCAAAAGGAACTATTAGCACATAAACATAGTCCACCTGTTTAAAACCATTTGGGGATTTGCATAATACATGTCGCAACGGCTATATCAGTACCTCGAAAAGCACCACGCATAACTGACGCTGATACATTACAACAGAAGAATGAAACATTTACCTTCCACACCAAAGAATAGACAACTTATGCAGCGAAACAGGCAGCAATCTAGCCCGAAGAAATTGACCTTTCACACCAAAGAATAGCGTTCTCCTTCCAACACAGCAAGCTAAGCACAACAACGCAAACATGAATTATGAACATAGTACTGTAAACTACAAACAGGATATAAACAAACAAGATGTTTCCTTAATGTAATGCACTGGATTAAGCATTTCTATATTATTTGACTGCATATGACTAATGAATTTTGTCATCTAACTATATATATTCAACTCTATTTTAGGGAGGGAGAGCTGAAGGAGGACCATGACCAGATTTATTTTTATTTTATTTCATTTAAGCTATATATATATATATTAATTATGCTATATTATTGGTGATCACAACAAGAAACCAAATTTCCAATAATTTCGGTCAAGACTTCACTAAAAACGTCGCTTCTAGGTCTCTCAAGTCAAATTTAACAACAGCATAAATGATAGGCACTTACATCAATTTCAATTAATTAACTACTCCATACTATACGAATTGTAACTATAATTACAAAATTTAAATTTTAAAATTTAAATTTAAAGTTTCAAACTTATGAACAAAATTAGTACAAACAGTTCATGGCACCAAGGGATGAACAAACAAATTTCAAACTTATGAACATATAAAACGCATATAATACAACTATGCATATAAAACGCAGTTCAAGTGAATCCAGTACTACAAGCCTGCAAATCCTGTAATACAAACAGTTTCAAACTTATGAACAAAATTAGTAACAAAATTATGAACAAATAGCATTACAAGCCTGCAAAATCATTTTCTATAATACAACAGGATAGTCAAAATTATGAACAAAATTATGTTTCAAACTTTTTTTTTAAAATACAAACAGCAAAGAAACCAATAATGAACTAAATCATGCAACGGGTATAGATAAAATTGTAAGAACAAATTCCCAATTTTTTCTGTCCCAAACACGATACTGAAAAATTGTCTAAAACCCATCAACAATTTGCGAATTCAGTCCTCAATGAAGGTGTAAAACTATGTAGCACAGGATGCAAGACAAACGGAACCTTAACAAACTTTTTTACTGCAGGAGAGAAAGAGGAAAACCTTATATTTTGTTGTACCCTAGCGACGGCAGAGGACTGCGGCAGCACAGGACAGTGACGGTCGACGGTTGACGAGCGACAACAGGAGGGTCGGTGAGCAATGTAGCAGAAATGGTTCGGGGCAGCCTAGGGTTCTAGAATTGGGGGATTTTTGGGGGAAAATTCGGGGGGAATTTTTGGGATAATTTGGGGGGAATTTCGGCTAAGTGTTGGGAAAAAATTGATATACCAGAATGAACTATTGCGGCATTTGTAACATAGCGCCACTAAAGCTGTTAATGAAGCAGATAAAACGACACCGTTTTATTAAAACTGTGAAGAAACATTGCGGCATTTTCAATATAGCGCCGCTAAATCCTTCCTTTAGTGGCGTTTGTACACTTACGCCACCAAAGCCATTCAATTCCAAAACAAAACTACACCGTTTTCTCCGATTAATTAATAACTTTTTGCGGCGTTTTTGCTTAAAACGCCGCTAAATCTCACATCTTTTATTTATTTATTTATTTTATCTTTAATTAATTGTATCTTTTAATTACTAAGTATAATTAAAGTTTATCAATTCTTTTGACAATTTCAATACAATAAAAATAAAAAATTATTAATTATTAAAACATTTGTACACTACTAAAAGTTTACTTATATATATCTAATTAAATTATAATATTTTAGAGTAAATGGTTTAAGGTTTAATACATTTAGATAATATTACGTCTTATGCATGTATACATATAATTTAACCATTCAATTATACATGCATATATATATAAAGTTATCTATACACCTATCTCTTAATTAAATAATATAAACTATGCATCCAAATCCCATTGTTCATCCAAGAAGGCTGAACCAGATTTTGTAAAGTACTGACCAAAAATTGGAGGAAAACAAAACCACGCAACTGGGCGATAAGACGTAATATTATATACTCATAATTTAAATATATTAAATTAATTTATTGTAATATAAATTATCAAAACTAATTAATATAAGCAACCATCCCTAACTTGAGTACCTAACCCCTAAATCCCAGACCTCAAACCCTAAATACATAACCCCTAAGTCCTTAACCCCTAAACCTTAATCCCAAACCCCAAACCCCAAACCCCAACTCACAAACCCCAAACCCTAAACTACCAACCCCAAATCCCAAATCCTTGACCCCTAACCCCTAACCCTAGACCGTAACCCTAGACCCTAACCCCCAACCCCTAAACCTTAATCCCAAACCCTAATCCATACCTGGTACTCCTTAAAATACCATCCAAATTTTTTTCCCTAAATCTTTAATAATCATAAAATATATTTAAAATCGACTAAACAATAATTAATATTTAATAATTTTGTATAAAGTACCAATACACAATATTAATCTTTATAAATTTTTTTATATAAAGTTACCAATCATTAATATATTTTTTTTATTTCTAATTAAAAAATTCTCTATTTAACTACTTTATTATACTTTTAATTTATCAAATAGATAAATGAAAACACAAAGGACGAACAACGACTATATATATATATGTATGAGATTTTTTTTAATATTGAAGTGATAACAAAAGGAATGATAGTGAGTTAGGTATCATGCATATATTTTAATTTGAATGAATTCAATTCAAATTCACAAACCTATTTAAGTTACTAATTACATTGCAACCTTGAATTTAAATTAAATAATATTATATATCCATCAATTTTTAATCCTAATAAAAACATATCTTTAAAATTGTAACCCTTTTTGGATATTCATATCCACAATAACCACAATTTTAATTTAAATTAATAGTTCTATATACATTAAATTAATAATCATGATATTAATTCAACATGATTATAATTAATTAGATTAAACGTAAAACCCTAAATTACCTAATACTGATCAGTAAGTAATTCAATTTTTAAAATTTATAATCATACTATCTATTTTAGGATAAAATGCTTTTTACCGGCGCTTTTCAACAAACGCCGCTAAATAGACTAATTTTCCGGCGCTTACCAATAAACGCCGCAAAAAACCCAACCTTAGCGGCGCTTTAAAACCAAACGCTGCTAAATACCTTAACATTAGTGGCGATTGACCAAAACACGCCACTATCAACCCCAACCAATAGCGGCGCTAGGATAGAAACGCCGCTAAATACCTTAACATTAGTGGCGATTGACCAAAACACGCCACTATCACCCCCAACCAATAACGGCACATACATAAAAACGCCAGGAAAATTCACAACATTAGCGGCGCTAGGATAGAAACGCCGCTAAGTACCTTAATATTAGTGGCGATTTACCAGAAAACGCCACTATCACCACCAACCGATAGCAGCGCTAAGAGAAAAACGCTGCAAATACCTTAACACTAGCGGTGATTGACCAAAAACGCCACTAAAACCTCCACCATTAGCGGCACAAATGTAAAAGCGCCGGTAAAGGTAAGAGCATTCGTGACGCTACACTAGAAAACGCCGATAAATATCGTAACATTACTGGCGGTTTCTCACAAACGCCACTAAAAGACCCACCATTAGCGGCGTACACTCAAAAACGTCGTTAAAGGTCTCAGCATTACCGGCGCTAACAATGAAACGCCACTAAAGCCCTTCGAAGACCACAAAAACGACGTAGTACCGTTTTTTTAAGGCGTTTTATGTGGAAACGCCGCTACTGCATATTTTTTTGCGGCGTTCTCTTGAAAACGCTGCTAAAGATCAGTTTTTACCGACGTTTCTTATTAAGCACCGCTAATTCTCTATTTTTTTCGGCGTTTATTCGAAAAACGCCACTAAAACTGCCGCTAAAACCCAATTTTGGTGTAGTGTTTAGTATAGGTTGACAAGGCTAATTATCAATTTGAGTAGCTATTTGAGAAGTTGGATGGCAGATTTGAGAAGCTGGAAGGAGATTTGATGGCAGATTTTAGAAAGTTGGAAGGGAGATTTGAGGAAATAGATGGGGAGTTCAATACTCTGAAGGAGGAACTGAGTCTCGTAGGATCTAAGTTTGATTCAATAATAAAGTAAAGTCTGTTGGTTGAGTATGTTGGTTTGAAGCAGCCTCACCTTATGATGAGTTGTCTGTTGTTGAATCAAAGAAAGCTTCCAATGATACGGCTGTTGTCGATTCAACTGACATCGATTTTGATGATAACATTTTTTTTCTTAACTTTAGGACTGTTTAAATAAGTGGCAGAGCCAAGAGGCTGGCAGGTGCTCCAGCCTCTTAAAATGAAAAAAAAAATTCATTTAGGTCTTTTATAATTTATAAAATTTTAAATTAGTAATGATAAAATTACACTTTGGCCCTAAAAATGATAAAAATTGATTTAATTCTTTAAAAATGATAAGGATAGAGACTATTAAAATAATAAAATTACATTTCTACTATCGTAAAAACATACAATTTAATTCTAACTCCTAAAAATTTTTTTTACCTCCGCAACTCATTTAAATACTTTTGAAACTCATGCATAAACTTGTTTTTTGGTTTATATGGAGCTGTATAAAACCTATTGTTTTTCATGCAAACTTTAGCTTTAAGTGGCATGTTATGTATAGTCGGACCCCAATTATTGTGTTTCTTTACATAGTAATATCGTTGATTCAATTATTTTATTTTGTCTCGAATATTCCTTGATTGCAATTTATAGTGGAAGGTTGAATATTAATAATTCCTTTTACGGTAGCTCAGGGTACTTAAATGATTTATTCAGTATTTTCTGTGGAATTTTCTCTCCATTGATGTTCAAGTTTAGTAGCTTTAATGATCCTCCCCTTTGAATTTTAAGAATGGTGTTCTTTCCTTTATGAGATGTTAAGTTCACAAGCTAACCCATAAATGTCAATATAGTAATATAATAAAAACCTAAAAGATATTTTTATCAATTCAATTTTCTTTAAACTCAAGCTTTTATATATATATATATATATATATATTATAGATATTTGTTATATTAAAATTTTTCACCTAGGTGCTCCATAAATCTAGTCTATAATATATATAATCACGAGTTCAAAAACCCTTTTAAACCGATAAGAGTAGTCTTTATTTTCTATTAGATTATTAAATTCACATTTAAAATTAAAAATTGAAGTAAAATAGAATTTGTGATCATCATATATTTAAAAATATTATAATTTACAATTATTAGTTAAAAATGTTGTGCTAATTTTAAAATGGAGTGATCATTTGAATAGAACTCTAAGCATAAAATATAGGGAAAAATTTATAATTATAATTATTAGTTAAAAATTGTGATGTAAAATTTTTTTGTTAATTTTATTGATGTAAAATAGAATTATTACTTGAATAGAATTCTAAGCATCTTAATTATAACTTAATTAATATATTAGAGTTAATTATGTTAATCATCTATTGTGGGTCATTCTTTCGAATATGATATTAGTAGCTAGACCTATCCATTGGCGGTCGGGCTTGACAAAATTTTATGCTCGTTTGATAGGCTTGGACCCGACTCAAAAAATGGGCCTAAAATTTTGTCCAAGCCTGGTCCAAATAAAAATGCTAAAACTCGGGCTTGGCCCACCCATATTAAATTTTTTATATAACTTTTTAAAAATATATATATAATCATAAAAAAACACTAAAAACATAAAAATAGATGTTTCCCAATAAATTGAAAATAAATTTAAAAAAATCTTTACACTTAAATAACAGTAACATAGGTGCAACTTAACAAATAAATATTTCTAAAATAGTAGCAAAATTAATAATAAAATAAGAGAGATACAATATCCAAACAATAACAACAAAATTGTAGCAACATAATAGTAAAATGACATCAAAACAGTGAGAAAACAGTAGGAAAATAACAAGAAAATAACAGTTTTTTTTCTTTTTGTAAATTCAGGTCGGGTTGGGCTCAAGCCAAAAAAGCCTTCCTCGAGGCCCGACTCGTTTTCTAAACGAGCCTTATATTTTTGCTCAAGTCCATTTTTCATACCTATATTTTTATCTAGACCGTCTCACTTTTCGAACAAACTTTCAAGTCAGATTGAATGACTCAGCCCATGAACAGGTCTAATATAGTCTCGCATTGTAAATTCAATATTCAATTTTTCATCATTTTCATCTATTCAAGAAATCAAAATTATCTCAGTTTCTTTCCACTCATTTCTGCAAAATTTTCAATATATGATGTGTTTCGATCCATTCTTTAACAAATATAATTATCAAGTCATTTGAATATTTTAAAATTTTTATGCTAAAAACTACATCATTGTTAAAAGTACATTGTTTTCTTTATATATATATATATATATATATATATATATATTACAATTTATATGGAAAATATAATAAAACAAAGTGATATAGAATGGACAAGAGAGAAAAAGACAAATAAAAAGATGATTCAACTTTAGATGGGATACAATAAGCTTGTTCATGCCCTCTAATTTTAGGACCTAGTCACTATAGGTTACAACCATATAATAAAGATAATTAAGGTACCCTATAAATTCTTTAGGGGTTACAAGAGTTACAAAAGAATGAAATTGGGGGTTTTGGGAGTTATATAGGCATCCATTTATCAATAGATTTACAACGCTCCCCCTTGGATGTCTGATAATGAAAATTTGTCTCGTTAAAACCTTATTAGGAAAAATCCCATGGGATAAAAACCTAATGAAAGAAAAAGAGTACACAATCTTCTATTACAAGTTGTCTCGTTAAAAACCTTTATTAGGAAAACCTAATGTGACAAAACGTTGATTAAAAGAAAAGAGTACAACATGTTTTAGACTCTCCCTAATGGCAACATCACATTACATCTTAGAGTCGACGCATTCAATCTTGTATACTAGTCTTTCAAACTAAAATGAATTTGTTGAACTTTTATATTACCTTTCTTCTCAAGATTATGACTGAAGAATAATTTTGGTGAAATATGTTTTTGTCACTTTTGATGTAACCACCCTTAAATTGAGTTATACATACTGTATTATCTTCGTATAAGATAGTTGACATCTTTTCCTGTAAAGGCAAATTACATATCTTTTGGATATGTTGGGTCAATAACCTTAGCCAAACACACTCTCGGCTTGCCCCATGCATTGTAATTATTTTTGCACGATTTGAAGATGCAACAGCTAATGTTTGCTTTGTTGAACGTCATGATGTGGCAGTACCTCCACATGTAAATAAATATCCCATTTGAGATCGCCCTTTATATGGATTCGGTAAATATTCAACATTAGCATAGCCGACTAATAAGGATTCTGAACCAATTGAATAAAATAACCCCATATCAATGGTCCCTTTGAGATATATAAATACATGTTTATTTCCATTCCAATGTCCACATGTTAGAGAAGAACTAAATCTTGCTAACAAGTTTATAGTGAAAGCTATATTAGGTTTTGTGTTGTTTGCAAGATACATCAATGCCCCTATGACACTTAGATATGGTGCTTCAACACCAAGAAACTCTTCATCATTCTTGCAATGACGAAATTGATCTTTATTCATCTAACGATCGTACAACCATTGGAGTACTCAATAGATGTGATTTATCCATGTAAAATTTCTTTAAGATCTTTTTCGTATAAGTTGATTGATGGACACAAATTCCATCTTTTAAATGCCTGATCTACAGGCTAAGACAAAATTTAGTTTTTTCAAGATCTTTTATCTCAAATTCTTTCTTTAAAAAATTTACTGCATTTTGAAACTCTTTAGGAGTTCCAATAATATTTATATCACTAACATAAACAACAATTATCATAAGACTTGATTTAAACCTTTTTTATACAAATACATGGATAAATTAGATCATTTTTATAACATTCTTTCAGCAAATATTCACTAAGATGGTTGTACCACATACGTTTAGATTGTTTTAATCCATATAAAATTTTCTTTAATTTAATTGAGAAATTTTCCCGAGAAACTCTACATTAGGGATTTTCATATAAATTTCTGTAACAGCTCGATTTTCAGTGGTGACGGAACAGTGGTTCAGGACCACAAATTTCTGTCATGTCTACTAGTAATTATTATTTTTAAAATATTTATGGAGTCATGTATTAAAATTTGGTCAACAAATTTTAACATTTAGATAGCTAATAAAGGAAAAATGACTAAATTGTAAAATGTGCAAAATTTGTTTATTAAGGCATTAAGTGATCAAATGGTTTAATTATTAGTTGAGAAAGGACCTATGTGATGATTAGCCCTTAATTAATGTGGTGGGATGACATTAGTGAAGAAAAAGATAAAAATATTAAGTAATTTAATGGCAAAATTTTAAATAATTTGAAATTAGGTAAAACAAATAAAAAAACTAATTCAATTCCTATTCATTTTCTTCAACCTTGGTCGAATTCACCATTAGGGAGAGCTTCAAGCTTCGGTTCTTTCATCCTTGTGCATGTGAGCTTAATTCTCATATATTTCTTGTAATTTTTATGTTTTTGAGATCGTTGCAACTAGGTCCAGCTAGGTCGTATCTTCGTTTTTGAATCTGTTAAAAATTTTTGAAGTTTCCATTGATGAATCTTGAATTTTGTAATGAATACCATGTATTTGGAGCTTTGATTGTGTTGTTTGATGATTTTGTAAAGTGATTTTTGTTAGATTTTGATTTTAGGATTAAATTGTGAAAATGTCAAAATTTTAGGGTTTGATAGTGAATTTAATGTTTATTAGGGACTTTTAAGGGCCTAGTATATTTTAATGGAATGTTTACATGAGAAAAATGGTTAATTTGATGAATTTGGGTTAAAGGATTAAATTGCAAAATTGTAAAGGTTTAGGGTTATTGTGTAATTTCAAAAATAAAAGGGTATTAATTGTAAATGGATTGAAATGTGAAATTTAAGCTGATAATTGAAAATTTTTATATTTTAGATCAAGATTCCATAGATATTCATGGAAAAGGAAAAATTACGAAATAGTCCATAAACTTCTGCAACTATTACAATTTAGTCCAGGTAAGTTCGTACAATTTAAAATTTAAAATCTATATGAGTTATTGAATAGAATAACATGGTACAACATATATATATATTCAATTGTTGATAATAAATGATTATTTGGGATATATTATTGAATTTGATGTTCGAATTGGATATAACGCGGGATAGAGTACAATTGTAATTTGGCGTGTTATGTGGAATTGGAGTGGAGATTGTAATTTGGCGTGTTATGGGGAATTGGAGTGGAGATGGTTTTGGAGTGATGTATATACATATTACCCGAGTAAACCAAGGTTTAGCATGTGTTGCGAACTCTTGTGTTATACTCTATATTTGGTGTGTTTCTGTTGGTCTAGCTCTTATGAGCATTGGTGTGTTTTGGAGGGATTTTCTCCTGTGAGCATATGGTGTGTTTTTTTTGGACTGACGATGTACTCCTATTCGTAAGTCGTTCTTCGAATTGAAAATCTCGGTAAGGCAATTTTTTAATGAATTTGATGGATTTGCTACACATTTGAGTATTAAATTGAATGTATGTGATTTATGGGTTGAGATTGTGGATGACAGGGAAACTTTGTGGTTAAATTATTATTGTTTGAATTGTTATATTTACTTTGATAAGGTTTACCGTTTAATACGTCGAACTTACTAAGCTTCATTGTGCTTACTTGTGTTATTTAATGTTCATGTAGATACTCAGAAGGTTGGACGATCGGATCGGCACTCAAGTCACACTATCCAGCTTATTTTAGTAGTTTTTGGAACGTTCTTTTCAGTTTATATGGCATGTAATAGGCATGTATGTTGTTATAAATGTTTTGGATGTGTATAATGTTAAGTATGACCTTTTGGTGTAAATAGTTTACTTATATGATACATGTGAATGAGTTTAGTTCCAATGACAATATGAAGGACATGAATTAATGATATGTTGTGATTGAGGTACCTATGAAAGGTACATTGGTTAGATGTTAGGTTGGATGAATGGATAAGTTATGTTTGAAGTTGTATTTTGATATAAAATTGTATATACTTGTGGTACCAATGAGGGTACATTGGTTAGGCACTTAATAGGTTGATTTTGGTATGTTTTTGGCTTAGTTAATGTCATTTTGAATAGGTATTTTGGTTGGTATTTGAGTTTTTTAGGGTCTAACTAAGCTTGAAATGGTAAACTTGATGTTTAGGTTCATTTTGGGTCCACACGGCCTGAGGCACAAATGTGTGACTCAGCTGTATGTAACACATGGCCTGACGACATGATCGTGTGTCTTAGCCATGTGAGTCACACGGCTGTATGACCCCTGCAGTCAAATTTTTCTAAGTTTTTCTTAAACTTTCCAAATGTTTCCAATTTACTCCCGGATTGTTTTTAAAGTAATTTTAGGGCCTCGAGGGCTCGATTAAGGGACGATATAAGTATGATTGAATGTAATTAGAATATGTTTGCATTGATGTATGAATTAAATGATTTAATGTTCCATTTGTACGGTAATGCTCTGTAACCCTATTCTGGCGACAGATACGGGTTAGGGGTGTTTCAATTTCACTATCAAGTATACCGTACAAATAGTATGTAACAATATCCTTTAGATGCATGTCAAGTTTTTCATGTACTTCCAAACCAATAAGATATCTAAACGTGATTACATCCACCGTAGGAGAATACGTCTCTTCGTAACCAATATTGGGTCTTTGTGAAAACCCTTGTGCTACAAGTCGTACTTTATATCTTACGGCTTCATTTTTTTTATTTCGTGTTCATACAAATACCAATTTATATCCTACCGGCTTTACATATTTAAGTGTTTGGACTACAAATCCAAAAACTTCACATTTAGAAAGTGAATTCAATTATACTTGAATTGCGTCTTTCCATTTTGGCCAATCTAATCTATTTCTATATTTCTCAATAGATTTATGCTCAGGATTCTTATTTTCTTTTACTATTTCAATAGCAACATTATAAGAAAAATTTTTGTTGACAACTATATTTTTCTGGTTCCATTTTTTATTCCTAAAGTAACATACCTTATCGAGATCTCTTCATTTCCACTATTTTCAGGTACCTGAACCTCTTCTTTTTTCATTAGTTATATATTTGGCTTCTTCTTAGGCACTTGCATCCACAATATGACCATCTTCAATATTTGCTCCTTTCCTTTTACGAGGATTTTTTTATCTTTGGAACCAACTAGTCTTCCACACGTCAGGCGTGGATTACTTTCTTTTGCACTAACAGTTTACCCTATTAGGACATCAATTCGTATTAGAGCATTTTCAGCTGGTATGAGAGATTTTTTAATTCTCTTTAGGTCAGTTAATGAATCTGGAAATTTACTTATAAAATGAATTATCTAGTGAACTTCTGGTTCACGTTGCTTCGTATAAGAATCTTAGATACTGATAATTCATTCTAACTTTTTTATTCATCCATATTTTTATTCTCTCCCCCTAATGTTGAGAAAACTATCTCATAATTTATGACAACTTATGTCATAAGTAAATCTCCAATTAATATCTCAAAAATATTTATTAATAAAAGGAGATTTATATCAATGTACATTTCCAACCTCCTATGAGGACTCATTCATCTTTATGTGTTGTGGTGGAGCAATTGGAACGTATATCGCACATCTGAAAATTCTAAGATGGAAAATATTTGGCTTCTGACCAAAATCCAATTGTAATGGGGAGTATTTATTATAGCTTGTTGGCCTGATGCGCACAAGTGTTGCTACATGCAAAATATCATATCCCCGAGCTGTAATAGAGAGTTTTGTTCTCATAAGTAATAATTTAGCTATTAGTTGGAGACATTAAAGTTTATCTAAACTATTTTGTGTGTGAACATGACCTACATAATGTTCAATTTTTATCCCAAATAATCATTAAAAGCTTGGGATGTAAACTCACCACCATTAGCAAGATGAATTGTTTTAATTGCGTAATCTAAAATTAATTATTTAAATAAGTAATCTCGCAAATGGCAGCTCGCGAGTTGATAACATGTGATTATTTTGTAGATGCATCTACCAAAATAATATAATATCAAAACCATCCACATGGTGGATGAATGGGCCCACATTCATTTTAGAAATGCAAGACATTACATCTCAACTTTAGGTAGTTAGTTTCTAATAATAAATTTTCATTGAGAACAAACAACACATGAGAATTCTTTTAAATTAAAAAATCTTTTGGTTATTTACTGAATGTCTATATGAACTTTCAATTAATTTTTGCATCATATATGATCCAAGATGGTCTAATCAATTATGGCAACACTAGTGAACGTTTTGTCACTATCTTATGTGTAAATCATATAAATGTAATGTATTCCTTGGGAATACAAATACATGAGTATCTTATGTCTTTTTGTAGATGATTTTAATGTAAAACAAAAGATTTTCTTCTTCTCGATCTAAAATAATAATATTATGTTCTATAATATTTTGCATCACAAGGAGGTGCAACAGTAGCTCTTCAAGAGATTTTACAATTTGATGTAATACCTTAATGAATGTGTAACTTATTTTAAATACTATACAATTTTGAAATTCTTTTCAACATGAATGATAAAATTGTGGATCCTTAAAACTTTATTTATTCATATGAAAGAAAATGTATATTTGTATAAAGAATAAGTATAAATAAAATATATGTTAAACATAACAAAGAATAAATTCATGTTACTACTCAATCATTGTAACAAACATGCGGTTAGATAATTTTTATATACCATAACATAATAAAATATAAAATATTATAAGGTCATAATAAGATATTAAAGTTGTAGCTATAAAGGTTTAAAATTAAAATTTTGACCTTTACCTTTTATAACATAATTTCAATTCAAGTTTTATTATCATGCATTATAGAGTATCTTTTTTCTATAAAATTTACAAAATTTAATGTTTTTGACATGCTATAGTCATGTACTTGATGCAATCATATTTATTATCATGCTTATTAGTATATCGTTGTTTTAGCCTTATACTTTTCCACAACTAGTAGAATTATAATGTTAATATAAATTAAGAAGATAATTTTATTGTCATTCCTTTTAATTTTGTATCCATTGTGACATTTACTTGAAAAATGTCTAAACCAATGAGAGGTCCATAATGTTATTAACTCAACAAAAGAAATATAATTTGTATAAAATTATGTGCAATATTCGCTTCAGTAATATGTAAAAATTTCAAATATCCAAATTTATTTCCATGATCAAAAGTGATCAAATCATCAAATAATCTTTGAGTATCACAAATTTTTTGTCGCTATTTTGAAAACTTCAGTGATTCTCTTATTTAAATTTGTCATTCCACTTTATAGTAGAGACAAAAAAATTATAATCATTATAACTATGGTGATTATTATACCGTACTAGTCTATCAAAGACCACACTTATAATCACAGTTATAACTTTGTCCTTTTAAGATTGATTATGTAATGCTACTTTCACATCAAGGAATGAAGCATATCGAAGATAATTTTTTTCATTATCATAATTTTCTTTCAAAACTAAGCCATAATTTTAAAGAATCTTTTACATGCTTTCTTAGTGAGACTATAATTAAAAAATTCATGATTAATATCACTATACGGATCTCAAGCATAGACTTGAACGCAAACTAATCATTGCATATAATACACATTTACTATAGATGAGAGGATATAAAATAATCATATATTTTAATCAAAATGAAAACTAAATCAATCAATTCTATAGAAATAACAAAGAAAAACATATACCCACATAGAAAGCCCAACAATTAAACTTGAGAAGGGATTGATAAATTCATAGAGATGCAAATAGAAAATTATAAATTTAACTTCTTAATAAAAATCGAATCAAAATCTGAAAAAAAAATTTTGATTGGACTTGAGTAATTGTGAATGAGAAGTAAAGACTATGAGAATTCTTTGTAGTAAAAGAAGAGTGATCATCCCCAATCAAATCTCAAGTAGGCACTCACGATTTTTTATCCAAACAATTAAATTTTAATGCTTGGAGTCCAACAAAATTTTAACGCAAAATAAAAATCTATTACTCTTGAATAAAATCGTGTTGATAACGTATAACAAAACAAAGAAAAATATAAAATAAACAAGAGAGAAAAATACAAAAATAAAAAGATGATTCAACTTTCACATGGGATACAATAAACTTTGTACATGCCCTCTATTTATAGTGCCTTAATCACTGTAGATTACAAACATATAATAAAGATAATTAAAATAAATTCTTTAAGGATTATAAGAGTTAAAAAAATGAAAATGAGGATTTTGAGAGTTATAAGACATCTATTTATCAATAGATTTACATCAGAAAAGTAGTAAATTAACATGTCAAAAGAAGAGTGGACTACTAAAAATACATCAATTTATCAATAAGTTAATAATACATCATTTTTATGATTTTAATTACCGTATTTCAATTATTGTCTTGATTTAGGACAGGTACAACGATGCCGACTGAAAAGTCCGCAAAATACATTGCTTTATAAATATGTCATTATAACGTCTCTATGCAAATAATGATTAAAATTACTCATATACTTCTGTACTGATAGTAATACTAATATCAACCGAAGTAAGATTCAGTACAATAATATTGACTGAACCATAAATGAAATGACAAAAGCAAGTATTAAGCTGATAACGGTTTCGAATTCAATCTTGAACATCCCCTACCCATTCCCTTTATTAAAAAGAATCTAGCACAATGTTTCAGTTAATCAAAATTAATGAACAAAGATATAGTAGATTAATTACAGAAACAGGAACTCGTGTGCAATGCTGAACTGAGAACCCAATTTTTACACCATCTAACCTTTTAATAATGATGATAATAATAGTAATATAATAATAACAAAATTTGATCCTAATTTATCTTAAGCATGCAAGTGCCATGCATTATTACTTACCATAAGCTTTACATAAATATATTCAAAAACAGAACAGAGATGCATTCACTTGTAGTACTGCCATCGTGATTGCGTTTAAACTAGCAAATTCCTGATTGCTCAATTTGAAGCCTGTTAAAAATGATGAGAAACCATTTTTGTGCAAAAGATTTATATAAGATTAAAACCTGTTGAAACTCGCATCAAATCCCAGTTCTAACTTTCATGGCTCCCCTATCCTATTTGTACCAATCATGTAGCCTCCCTGAGGGTGAGTACAAACCCAACCTTGGGTGTCTACATTTGCACTCTTGAAACAACTTGTTGCAGTACTACAAGAGATCCATTACAGCAGAACCAAAGGCATACGTATCGTATCTTAGTGTAGTGTATTATTAGACTAACCGGTAGATGACCAAAGCTGCAGTAACTGGATGCCTTACTTTTGTTTTCCACCGTATGATATGATGATGGCCTACTTCAGGATTGCCTTTATTTTACGTTTATAGCAGCAGCCATGCTCCTCAGCCTCTGAGATATTTCTGAAAATGGAGGCCTCTCTGCAGCATCAGAGGCCCAACACTTTTCCATCAATGCCTTCCATTCGGGATCGCACCATGATGGTATTTTTGGACGTAATGTGTTGTTTACAATTCCCCCTGTATATTAAAAGAAATATATATATATATATACGCACAAAGGGAGATCGCAGTTAAGAAAATAATAATGGTCTGTTAACAAGATGAGTTCACATCTAAAACTATAACCGGAGAGTAGAGTCCAAAAACATGCATACTATTAGTAGAATAGTGAATACTTAAACCAGAAAAGATCCTTTTAAACTTTATTACAAACTAGAAGTCCTGAGTCCATAACTCATCTATATGACAATTGATTCCTTTTTCATTTCAAATAGCAAACATAGTACTTATTTCAGAAGTAATCACAGATAAAGATCCATTCATAGGTCAATACTGAATTATTTTATGAAGGAACTACATCAAACCAGACCTACAAGCAAAAGAAAACAAAAAAAGAAAAGAAAAAAGTCCCTTTTCTCTATCAGAAAGTAATTGCTTATTAATCAGTGGGATAGTTCCTCCATGAACAGTCAATGACAATAACATTTGAAGTGTGAACCATGCTCCGTTAATGCTAGAACTGTTGAAACTTGGATGTTATGCATAACTTTTAAGTACCAAAAATTCAGATAGTATGAAAGAAACAAAACAACCCAGAATAAAAATATTCAGGTCATTTTTCTACTTGTTGAAGATCCAATTCTAGTTGGTAGTCACAAATACACGCGTTTCTATTACGACTCTTGCAAATTCCAAGTCAAGAGACAATTACATCATCTAATTTTGTCCCAGAAAAGACAACTTTAGCCCAAGGCATACGCGGTGCAGTGCCCTATCCTCAAAGGAACTGATGTTTTAGCTAGAGATTACAAATGTGCTAAAAAAGTAAAAAACTTTTCCCAACATAAATTAAGAATTCTCCAAATATCTTACTTTCTAATTTTACTTCATCTTCTCCAGCTATCAAATGAAGGTTGATAAACAAAATTAAACTGTACACTGAGAGAGAGAGAGAGAGAGAGAGAGAGAGAGAGAAATCCTAGTTAGCAATATTATAAAAAATAATAATCATTGCTACAGTGCTTGGCACGATTATGAGTGTCAGGCAAAGAACCCGCACTGAAAAAGGAATCTTCAGTTCTTTCTCGTAGCAAAAGTGTATATTGATAGACATGTCCAATATATGTATCAGATTGCAAGTGTAAAGTGAAGAGCTGAAGCAACAAAGATTCTGAGCAGAATGTATGGAAGACTTGTAGAAAACACTCACAACAAAAAAATCCAATTTATGATACTTACCAATTATAGAAGCACAATGCATATCTGCATAAGGTTCTTCACCAGTCAGCAACTCCCACATAACAATGCCGAAAGAGTAGACATCAATCTGAAGAACATAAATTGATGGGAATAAATAAAATAAGTCTCTGGCCAAATAAAAAGAAAAAATAGGCACAAAAAATGCCCTAAGAAGCAAAAGAAACATGTTTAAAATAGCTGTATCCTCATATTTGCTAAAGTCTGTATAATATTACCTTTTCAGATACCATGTTACTTTTACCACTCAAAAGCTCAGGTGCCATCCAGGGTAGAGTTCCACGAACACCTCCCGAAACTAATGTATGTTGTCTGACCTTTGACAAGCCCAAATCACCAATCTAAATGCATATGCAAGTAATGCATCAGTTCCAACTCTGCTGGACGCTCCCCCAAACACACACAGACACACAAATTGAAATCCAACTTAAAGTTTTGAGGTCCAGAAGCAATTTGTAAGACAGCATACCTTGCACACTGGACGCTGTGGATCTCTCATATTTACCAACAGATTTTCACATTTCAAATCAAAATGTACAATGTTTTTTCCATGCAAATACTCCATTCCAAATGCAGCATCCATGGCTATGATGAGTCTCTTACGACGATCAATAGTCCTGCGCAATAACATATGTCGCACATTATTTAGGAAAATATTACATGCTGGCTTGTTTAGTCTACTGTGAAACAAATTAACTGCATGCTAAGGCAAATAACAACAATTCTAGTACAAACTTCAGAGAAGATGCTCAAAAGGCAACCTAACCACATAGCTATTAAGGGCTATAAGTGACTAGAAGATTACATCAGGTGAGATATGTGTTTGGATTCAAGCGCAATGATGACGGGAAGAATAGTACAAAGAGAACATGACCACTAAGGACGTTAGATTAAACCTTGTAAATTATAAAAATGAAATAACTTATGTACCATTTATAAAATCAATAAATTATTATAATTATATTTATGTTAAATAATATTTTTATCAATAACTAACTAAAAGTTCATTAAAATTTTAGTGATATATCAAATAATATTTTATTTTTATTATTGATGTGTTTATTCATGTTTTATTTAAATGAAAACTGAAAAATAAGTGATAAAGATATTTTCCATCAATATTTAAAATTAATTTTATAAAGCATTTAGCAAAAGAACATTATTTCTAAAAAGGAAAAAACAAGTATAAATGAAATATTATTTTAAAAATTATTAAAGTCATTTTAATCTTAAAATTTTAAATATAAAGATAAATTGAAATAAAAATACAATGGTTATGGCTCAAGAAAATATATAAAAGGGATAGAAATGTAACAAGAGAGATGCAGTGAGCCACTGCACCCTTCCCTCGGCAGTGGAAATTTCAATCTCCACACGACATTTCAATCCCATTGCACCATACCTCTGTTATCCAAACAGCAAATCACAGTGCAATTGCACTAAAAAGGAGTCTAAAGCACTGCACAGTAACAACTTTTGAAACCAAATGGGACCCGACATGGTTACCTGTCCTTCTTCTGTAAAAACTGCTTCAAGGATCCATTAACCATGAATTCAGTAACAGTAGCTAAGGATCCATCAGGACCATCACGAACTATGCCATAGAAAGAAACAACATTCGGATGATGTAATGAACTCAATATCAAAGCTTCTTTCCAGAAATCTGCAATCTATGGCAGCATACAAATAGAGATTGCTATCAATTGAATTATGAGAAGCATAGAAGTATTATAAATCATTAGAGCCCTTAAAAGTAAATCCATCAGAGGGACTGACTAGAACCCAACAATTGAACCATGTCCACCAAATGAAGGGAATTAAATCCAAAACCCAGGTGTGAGAGAAAATACAAAGATATAAAAGGCAAATAGCAAAAAAGCTGGTCTACCTGAAACATATGGTAGGACAATCATAAATATGGGCAACAAGGAACTCTTACTTTAGTAAATAACAAAATCTCTCAACCAGGATCCCCAAAGAGGTAAGAGAAAAGGTAGGCAATGGGCAGGATTTGATCTCTAGAGTTCATTACTGCTAAGTTATTACTTGAGACCTTTTAATGATGTCATAAGTAGAAACTGAAATTTCCAAGATTCAATTCACCAGCTGAATTGCTTCCATTTAATCACAACATTTATAAAGAATTTTCCTGGCTTTTTCCTTTTGCTAAAGATCAAAGCTTTATAGGCCATTACATTGCTAAGTGCAGGCACTAAAAAAACCAAACATACGCAACATGTTTTTTTTCTTTTCTAAATGTTGTTAAGCACTTTCATGTGAAACAGCATAGCAGTTCATTCTTCACATTGTACAAGCACCTTTTTTTTTACTCAATTGTCAAAAGCCGAATATAATTAAAAACCAAAGCATCCATGACCTATAAAACACATCAGTTGAAGCATTTGTAATCCTTTTAACTATCAAGCAGCCTTGTGTAAGCACTGCAAGGGTATGCAAGCAAAGCCATAAAAGGAAAAGTGCTAACAGTTATTACCAATCGTTCTCTTTCAGAAGGCTTCCCTGCAAAGCAGCTGGCTTTAATTCTCTTGATTGCTACATCAGAACCTTTCCATTTCCCATGATAAACTGCCCCATATGTTCCAGAGCCTAATTGTCGGATCTCCTCTAGATCATCGTTCTTTATCGTCTGAAGGTAAAATGCAAATATCATCAGAAACAAAATGGCAATAAAATATGTGTAAACAAAATAAAAAGTTCAATGATCTTTAAGAAATAATAGAGAAAGAAATTAAAGTTAATATGATGAAAAAAAAAAAAAACAGTAACCTGTAAGCCTCGTGCAATAGCTTCAGCCTCGGCCTTTGTCGGCTCAATTTTGGACGGGGATATGTTGTCATTATCAGGATCCAGTTCCAACTCACCCTGGGCATTCTAGTGTACAAAGATATGTTAGAAAGATTAAAATATAATATTGCAAGATGTTCTATAAGAATTTTTTTTCTTGAATCTCACCACTGATTCTGATTCATTTTCAGCCACTTCTCCTTGAACTGCTTCATGCTTCATAGAAGCACCCTCTTGAACTTTGACTTTTACTTCTTCAACCTCTTCTAAAGCTGCTTTTTTAACTGAAGCAACAAACTGTGGTATGAAACTCAAATGGTTTACAGATAGCTTTGAATTTTCCGCAGCACTAGGATCTTTTTCACCAGGTTTTGCCTGCTCACCATCCTCTTCAGCAAATTTTTTGCAACTTGAAATGCTAGTCTCAACCAATGCTGTTTTAGATTCATTTTCAGTAATTTTGTTTTGCTCTGTGCAGAGAATACTTGGAACCTCAAAATTTTCCACCTTCACTGCATTATTTGCTTCTTTATCTTCCATGGCAACAATTTTCTCCTCAGTCCTCAATGCCCAAGTGGCATTAGAATTATCTAGTGATCTAGGATTGTTACTGGAAACATGTTTATCATGAATTAAAGTTGTAGGTTGTTCTGGAGACTGAACAGGTTCTGGGGAAAGGGCAACATTTAGCATGTCTTGTGGGGATCGAATTGGTTCCATAGTGATAGAGCATTGAGTTTTCAGATCATGAGGACTAATGTTCATCTTAAGAGTATGAGCATAAGCATTGTCTGGAACACCAGTCGCATTAAAACCCAGCATCTTTTGTGAAGACTCAACCCAAGGATTTTGACCATCTGTTACACAATGTATTGAACTACCTTCGACCACACCTTTCAAAATTGCTGGGTTACATGCACCATTTACCTGTTCGGGTAAGCCAGATGTTTCATAAGCAGGGGCACCCTGAGTTGGGTTCTGAACATTTCTCCACACAGACTGCCCATGTAAATGTCCCTGTGGCACTTGGTAAACATTATCTCCACCATAAGGGTAAGGATAATTCCCATAGCGGACTCCACGTTCTTCAGGAGGAATGTGAAGGTGGGGTGAAGCAACCACAGCTTGATCGTGAAACACTTCGTTCCCCAATTCAGATACAGTTTGGTGATGAACATAATTTGAAGGCAAATGATGGCCATCAGCTAAACTAGCGTGCCCAAGAGGTAAATTCATGCCAGCACCATCATGAACATAGTGGTCATTCAATCTTCCAGCTCCAGGTACGTGATTTCTAGCTTCCTCAACACAAGGATTCAATTGGTTCTGCAAAACCCGTCCTCTATCATGACTATGTGTTTCACCATAAGCAGAACGTGGATCAGTGTGATCCTTGGAATAAAACCCATGCTGCAATTTTCCATCTGCATTCAGCATGAAAGCTTCATGGTTTGGTGGGCATTCCGGACATGGACTATTAACCTGAGGAACTCCATTTCCCATGATAGAATGTTCCAAAAGTGGCGTTTGATTTCTGCTGAAAGTAGCCCTGCAGTGCTCACAGATGTGGTTCCCCTCATAAACACTATGACCATGAAGTATATTACTGGGAAAACCAGCAGGCTTATTACCAGGTATAGCTGCAGTTGGCATCCATATTACATTATCTGAAAACTGCGGCTGGTGCTCATATTGGGGATGATGACTTAATTGCTGCCTCACATATTCCTCAGGCAATCTGTCCAGGCATTTGTCTGCTAATTCTGGAAACGGTACTCGGTAACGAGATGAAGAGGGTGAAGGCGGAAACTCTGATAGCGTTCTGGGATCATGGTGCCCATGATGCCTAGGAGAATAGTAAGCAGGACTCCATGTACCTTCCATTTCATTGTACCTCTGAGGAACTGGTGGCAGTAGTTGCCCGGATCCCATTTGAGGAATATTAAGATGATGCAAGTTATAAGGCGGCACCAACATCTCAGCATTCCTCTGGCTATGAAGGCTACCATCAACACTCACACCGTTAAAGAATTGTTCAGCTAAATGAATATCATCAGAAACTGGAGCCATCACAGGAGAGTCGCACTTCTTAAAATCAGAACCCTCATTTAAACTGTTCAAAGCATCCACATACCTCCTCTCAGTCTCCCTCTCATCCCCATCAACATAGTGTGATGAACCTTCTCGGTCAGGATGAGAAAATAGAAAAATCCTAAGCCTAGTGAACCCATCGCCTGCACCCAACTTCTCATACTCCTCCATCATGTTAGTCACATCATCATCATTCACAACTGACACTAAAGCATCAAGATCCTCATCAGGCTGCTGATATTTCAAAACCGCTGCTGCATCATAAAGCTCCCTCATCTTATTCATCAACTCCTCATAACTAATATCTCTCGGCAGACTTACAATTCGCGTTTCTCCACCAACATACCTCAATTTCCCATCTTGTGGTCGAGGCAAAATGCTACCTAAGAAGCTACACAAGAATTTTAGACGCGGGGGATCATCATTGGAACTAGGGGTGGAAGAAGCCAGGGCAGACACCGGGGTTGATGAAGGTGAATCCATCAAATACACAGCTTGATTATTATGCTGCTGTTGATGATCAACTATTCCCTTATTACACATGGGAAGGTTTTCGCTTTTCAGCTCACACCATGTAAAACATAATCGAAACTCTACCAATTTGTCAACCAAATTTCCAAGTTCACTAATTTTAATACCAGCAACAGATTGATTCTCCACCTGGTAACTCAAAAAGAGTGCCAGAAATCATCAAATCTCTCAGATTCTCAACACAAAAGGAAAAAACTAAATTGAATTCAACTGAGCAAACAAAAAAATCTATCACCGACCAAATTCATCAACAACAGCTTAAACAAGCCCCAGCAAAATTTAACAGTTTCCAGATTCAATAAGAAAAACCCGAAATCAGATTTAGTCAGAAAAAAGAAAGAGTACCTGAAAAATGGGGATTGTAGGGGAAAAAACTTATTTATTTAATGTTTTCTCTCTCTGCTTGATTGGGTGAGGCTTTCTGTATATTTATGAAAGGAATGAACGAGAATATGGGCTAATCTAAAAATTCAAGAAGAATTGGAGAAATTGAAGGTAAAGAAGAAGGAGAAGAAGAAGAGGAGGAGAGGCATAGCCCAAACGCAAATGGAATTTTTTTGGAATGATACCATGCCATGCCAAGGCTGTACGCCAGGTAACGTCCCACGTGGCACAACCATCTCTTCACTCACCCTTTTCTTTCTCCCTTCTTTTCCCCTATTTATTATCTCCTCCCTCGACCCGTGTGCTATCGAATCATTATTTTTAATTTTTTCCGCTAAACTACGCAAATAATAATCTAATTATTAGAAAGTTTCTTATTAATTCACTTGATTTTAAAAAGTTAAAAATTAGTCCACTATTATTTTTTAAAATTTTTATCTATTAAATCATTTACACCTTTTTGGTTCTTTGATTGGCCATCATGAAAGAGTTTTTCTTGTTGGGTTATTGAAAAAAATCCAACACCTTAAAATTCGGGTATGACATTTAGTATTTTTCCAAGATTGAATACCGAGAAAGTTTGAGAAAGTTGGAAAATGAGTTAGATAACGAATTTTTGTGAAAGGGAAATTAATATTGGAGATGGAAATCAATGAAAACTATTGTCGATGCGAGAATGTGGTCAAAAAAACTAAATTGGAAATTCTAAAAAGTTAGAGGACTAAAGTAAAAATTTGACCAAAATTAGAAATGTGACTTATTATTAATTTATTGACGTGATAAAAATCACTTTTGGACCAAATAAAAAAATTTCAAAATATAAAGACTAAAGTACGAATTTTCTCATTTTATAGAGAGAAAAGTGTAGTTTTACTATAGACTTTATAAAGAATTAAATGTGAATTATGAAATTTGAGGGATTAAGTGCCTAATTTTGTGAAGAAATTGTATTAAAGGTAAAAATTGGGGAAAATGAGAATTTTGCCACATAGGGAATTTTGGGTATTTCTCAAGAATTAAATGTTGAATATATTATTTTGATATATGGAATTTGTAACATCCTTTTCCTAACTCGGTCGCCGAGTTCGAGCTACAGAATGTCACATCTGTTATCTGAGCAACTATCGTAAATAAATCATTCAATCATATCATAAACACATTCACATTATGATATACAATTGAATCCAAGCTTTAGTCAAAGCTTAAGAAAGCTCCTTTGTCGACCCAAGCATGAAATAGTAACAAATTTTTAAGTATTGAAAATTCAGGGTCGACGTCGTGAAGTCACCTCCTCCATGTCATGACGTTGCCAAATAATTTGTCACTTCATGACCTCAAGCCACCTGGTGTCGCGACGTGGCTCATCGTCGATCGATGTTGCGACGATGAATGTTTCTCGTTGAGACATGGACTCTGTATTTAGTAAAAATGAACCATTTGGTATCCATTTCAAAACTCTCAACTAAACCTATTAAACCATTTGATCACTTAAAAACATGCCAAATACATATATTTCCTACTAAAACATGTCATTTACCAATTCAAAACAAGGTCAATTCAAAATGAGTTCAACTATTACATATCAACCAAATGTATTCCAAACCAACTAACCAAATACCAAACTTATATATGCCAAATTCATATTCAAACAGGCCTAATAGTTCAAGCATCATTGTTCATGTCCTTAACAAGTGAATCATCACATTGCTTACCATTCAAACCTAAACAATTCAATGTCATTTCAACTAACAATTTGGCTATGAAACTCTAAGCATTAACAACATTACACCTTCCCAAAACATGTCATTTCAAACACCATACATTTCTCAAACATATCAACCAAAAATATGTCATTTCAACTAGGCACCAACCGTTGACAAATCATGCATTTCAACCATATATCAAGAAAATATTTAAACTTCAATTCAAACATACTAGGTAATGGTAAAACAAGCTTACACAAGTATACATATTCCCATATAGATACATACACTTCAAGACACCTAAATACATGTCACAACCCCAGAATTAAAATGATAAAAAGCTATTGATTCAAAAACAGGTTAGTGTGAGCTTCAATGTCGATTTGAATTGACTTGTTCCGCAAAATGATCTACAAGAAAAGGGAAAACAACAGGGTAAGCATATACGATGCTTAGTAAGTTGTATAGAAACTAAAACTTACCTTGATTAATTAAACATAACAATTATTCAATAAGTTATCAAATTAACTTTCCTTGGCACCTAAATACATATCTATACATGTAACAATATTTCAAACCGAAAATGTTAGATACGATCTCAGATCATAATACCGCCAACATTTAAAACATAATTGTCGAAACCATTTTTTATTTTGAAAAACGGGTTCGACTTGGATTTTGAAAAAAAAATGAAAATGGGAGTCGCCACCGATCCTTTTTATTTAGGTGTGATCGGGTCACCTCAAAAAGTGGTTATTTTTAATAAGCAATTTGACTTTATTAACACAACGATTTTGGTCCACGAAATTCAGAAAAACGGGTTCGGGAGTCGGTTACGTACGAGGAAGGATTAGCACCCTCGTAACGCCCAAAAATTGGTACCTAATTAATTAATTAATGTCTTAATGTCGAAAATTGAAAACTTTGAAGAGATTTAAAATACGATCTTTTGTTTTTTTTTAAACTTATTTAAAAAAAGTTACTCGATAAGACCCTCTCATTTTGAAAAGAGAAAATGTCACACCCAATGAGTTAGGGCATGACATTTCACTTCATCAAAAACGAGCTTGTCAAAAAAAAACTCGTGCAATAAAATTTAAAAGGATATTCAATTGTTTAAGTCAGATGAAGAAATCACAGCCCAATACGTTAGGGCACAATTTCTCAAAATTCTAAACATTGAATATTACCTTTATTATTTTTAGAAAAAAAATCCTCATCTCGAGAAAACAACGTGTCATATCCAATGCGTTAGGACACAACGTATTAAATTCTCGATAATGAGCTTTTTATTTATGTTTTGATTAAAGAGCATTCTCGATTATTCAGATTCAACGAAAGAGTTGGAACCTAATACATTAGGGCTCAATCTTCTCAAGATTCCAAATACTGAAATCTTGCCTTTATTTTTCAAAATTTTCTCTTTATACAATTTGGGTAACAATTATATAATGGAGTAACAATTGTGATAATATAAATATAAATAGCATGATCAAGAACAAAATAAAAATAAAAATAATGAAAAGATAAATAAAAAACAAATCAATCATGTATACACAATATCAAGTAAATAAAAAATAAAACCGAAACATTTAAAGAATATAATAATGGTAATAATGGTCATGTGAATAAATAAATAAATAAACATCAAGTAAAGCAATAATAATTACAAAGAAAATAGATAAAAATTATAAAATATAAAATATATATATGTACATATAAGAAAAATATATATGTATATGAATTATAAAAATAAAAAAATATATAAATATACATATTTTAATATGTAAAAAATATAAGTATATATATATAATTATGAAACATAGAAAATATATAAAAGTATGTGTATATATATATTTATAAAAATTAAAAAATGTATGCGTATATGTATATATTATAAAACATATGTATGTATACATGCATATATATAACAAAATTTGAAATTTAAAGGCCTAAAAAGTAAATAATAATGATACAAGATTAATGATGCCACTAATAGTATTAATAATATTAAAATAATTAATTTAATAAAAAATAACAAATAGAGGTTAAATAGCATCAATAATAAAAGACCAATGAATTTAAAACAAAGAGTATAAAATAAAAAATAAGGCAAAATAAAATGTAAACTAATTTGAAAATAATGAATTTGAAAATGAATAAAAGGAAAAAGAGATTTGAAATCAACAATATACAAATCAACAAATAAATTATACACAAATCAACAAAATAAGAACAAGCCACAGAAAATAAGAAAGCAAGAGAGAGAGGAATTTGAGTGAATACTCTTAAGAATTATTATTACTCCCCACGTCCTCCCTTTACAATGAAGGGAGAGGCCTCTATTTATAGTTAAGCCTCCCCAAATCCAACGGTACAGATCAATTACATCAACGACTAAGATTAAAGGGTATCTACAAATTAAATCTCTAAGATTACAAAATCATATCTTCTAAGATTGCATATCATATCTAAGATTGCATATATCATATCTAAGATTGCATATCATATCTAAGATTGCATATCCTTGAAGATTATGTTTCCATAAGCTTGTAGATGGACTTCAACCTTTTCAAGTAATGGGCCATTCCGATCGGGCCAAATGATATAATTTTGTACTAGACTTAGACTTTGTTTTATTATTTTGGGTTTTTTTTGTGAGCCCGAACTAAAATTTGGTATTACAATAATCACATAACAATCTATATATCAAATTTCATCAATGCCGTTTCATTTTCAATTCATAATCTAAATTCAATTTCCAATCATTTAAACATCGCCAAGTGTTATAATAAAACAGACTCAGATACACGGAAATATAATCCGCACACAAACTGATATTGTATCGAGGTTATCAGTCTAGGCTAAACGAACAATAAATATAAACTGAGAATCTGCAACAAATACGGGATCTCATATAACCATGTAAATCTCTGATTGTTTCCATAATTAACCCTAATGGCATGCCATATGTATCTTAATCATTTACTAAGTTCATATGGGCTTTATTATTGTAATCATACCATTTCAATCCCTATAACAGTATATACATGTCATACCAATCTTATAAACATTCCATGTCCATTTTGGTACCTTGTACATATTCATAAATACTATATTTTTTTCATACTTTGCAAATTTAGTTTAATTGATGCCAAAAATACCAAATTCAGGAAGCACGTATAATTGAACTTGATACAGGAGAGACCCAAAACCCCTCATAATATGTATGAGGGGCAACAACCCTAGTGTATGTAACTAGGGTTAGCCGCCCTCTCTCCTAATTCAACTAGGGGATTGGTTTTTCTATTAAATAAATATTATTTGTATTCTTCTAATTCAATTGAGGTTCATCTATCTCTCTTATAAATAGATGACACTAGTAGGGCAAAAAACACACAACTTTGAGGTATTTTTATTTTGCCTAAAAATAGTGAGAATTTATGTCTGAGTATAAATTCTATTTTTTGGGAATAACAATTTTATCGGTTTCTATAAGAGAGAAAGATAGAGAGAGAGATTTACTTTCTAACTGAAAGTAAGAAAACTATTGTTGGTTCTATATTTGATTCATAATTTTTCGAGCCCACACTCGAAGCAATTCATGGTATGAAAATTGCAGAGAAGGTCGTCCGGTTGAAGACTAAGAACGTCAAGGATTCGTTTCGCACAAATAATAGGTACTTTTCGGGAAAAGTTTATTATTATAAATATCACAAATCAGATTGGTTTTTAAAATTTTATTTTTCCACTGTGCAAAAAAATCGTTGTCGAACTAAATTTTTTCCAACAACCTTAACATCTTTGAGTAAATAAAAGAACTTATTGCTATCAAGTCAACCATGAAGCTTCCCTTCATTACGATCGAATGTATGATTATTAGGCTCATCACAAACCATAGTTATCTTGGCAATCATATTTTTCATGTCACACCCCAAGTCTGGCAGATCCAAGAATAAGGTGTTTAGTTGTGAAATCATTTGTTTAGCTTAGTGTAATCCACCATGTTAGGTCTTTTGGTGAGTTGAAACGTGGCGTATAGTACCCGTTATTGAGTAAATAAAGGTTTTAGGTTATTCTATTATCTAAGAGAAGGATATGCCAAGCAAAGTATAAGCCAGACGAAAGTTACTGCCAAATGTTTAGTATGCCTAATTTGTTTGAATACTATACTAGTTGGGTTGTAAAGTGACCTGGTTAGGAACCAATTGGATTGACTAGTCAAATATCATTTGTGTAGGATTTTAATTTATGTTTCTCTCAAAATCTGTAGGCCATTTAGAAGGACAAATTTTGAATTAAGTGACACTTGTTAAGTTCCACTAAATGGGATTAGGTTATATATATGTGTAAGAAGGATTCGTGAGAAAGGTTTTTCCTTCTTCAATATTACTCTTTCCTTCTTTTTCATAAGTCTGATCATATCTCTTCCTCATTAAGTTGGAAGCTAAGGTTCTTGGTTTAATCAGTGGTCATTCCATCTCCGATAGTGTAAAAGGGTAACGGGGTAAGTTTAAAAGAACTTAGTGAGTTCCATAGAAATCTTAAGCAAAAAAAAAGGAACCACTCAACATTACAGAGTACTCCCACTGGCGTATACAGAACTCAGACAGACTCAGTACACCAATAGTGTGTCACATAGGCGAATACTATATGCCTACACATCATAAATTAATCATTCCATTTTTATGCCAGCCACATACCTAGAGTTTAAAGTCAAATTCATATAAGATGTTTCTGTTTCATTCATATATATTCTCTCATTATAGCTCCCATTTCAGAATCATTCAGCAGTGTTTTCAATTGTGTTACGCCAATCTGGTTTGCAATATATATCTGCCCTACCGGAGGTTACACAAAAAAATTCTTTAACTCCATTTTAGTAGATCAATTCATATCTGATCATTCATTTCAGAAGCAGATGGTAGTGGCTTAACATGAAAATGACCTATACTTCTTATCCTAGACATACAGAACCCAGACTAATGACTCTGGATAGACAATCATTATTCACACTCACATACACTGATCATCCTTTACATAGTAAGAGTACTTACATACAATATTATAAAGTAAAGATAATCACAACACATGAAAGTAAGAAGGAACTCACTACAAAAAATAACAAAGTCAAAATAACAGGTCATTTGCTTTTGTCACTCGGACCTTCTAAAGTGTCGTGAGCTAAAAAGATGGTTATTTAAATATATCAGATTACTACTTCATCGAATTTAAACATGCATGCACAAAACATTAACACTTAACCCAGAACTAGGAAGTTTCCTTCCTTGCTCTAAACTCTAAATTATATGGAATTTTTTATAGCTGTTTATATCACTTTTTTACTTAGAATTTCTGTTAATCTCGAGCATTTGATATATAATTGGATGATTTTCATTCATATTAAAACATTAGACATAAATTAAGTGAATTTTTCAATTTTATAAAAATAATTATTAATTTTGCATAATTTTATTATTTTATGTTGGATGTTAATTTTACTCAAAATATTGTAGATGGACTGTTGAATCAATCAAACATGGGAGCTTATCACACATAAACATAAGTTAAATTGTACATCATGTGCATGGTAAGCTCATTAAATTGGACCTAATAACCAAGCAAGCTAACTTGGAAGATGATTGTTTAAAAGGATTGAGTCTGCTATGAATTAGCTGTCAATAATTGTCGAACAAGGGGGAGAATGGCCCAAATTTAGAAAAGGCATATGAGTAGCCCAAAATCAACTTTTGGAAGATTTATTTGGAGGTCCTTGCACTTATGAAAGAATCATAAATCATCTCTCAACTAATACCCAAGAAATCGTTCAATCCCTTGCATGATTCATCAATGAAATCAAGCATGAATCAAACAACCATCAACATCCCTTTCCACACTTCAAGGCCGACAAAGAAAAAGAGAGAACCAAGGGATTTTCAAGATATTTTTAACAAACTCCTATGCCTTCCCTCTACTATAAACACCAAACCTCACTTCTCATTCCATCACTCACTAATCCATCAACACTAATCCCTCATCACTCATTCATCTTTTCTTCCCATTTTTTCACGTATAAGCTTTCCTATTTCCCCATCTTCTTTAGCTAGCATTTTCCTTTGAGGAAAACCACTTTTGTCTGGCCACCTTGAGGAGCAATTTGCAATTACAAGAATGGAAAAAGCCACCACGATTGGTCTTCGGAAAACTACCAAAATTATCAACAGTTTTTTCTCCTTAATTTTATTTTTATTCAAAATATTTGCAAATTTTTTTGATGTTTTTCCATTGACAATGATGACTTAATTTTGTTTTAGCTAGAATAATTACATTAATTTGATAATGTTCATTTTGATTCACACTTATGATGTTTTGTGCCTCAGTCATTCATGCTTCCAATTAAAATCATTATGTATTTCATGCATTAAGATATGTTTGAATGCATTAGAATTAGTTAGTCAATCCTAATCGATGATAACTAATGGAAACGATAATTGGAAGATGCATGCTTAATTTATATTCTAATCATAATACATTAGGGGTTCGTAATAGACTAAGAGAACTTATTACCTTGCATAACTTTAGGTTTATGTGATTAAATTGTTTCAAACCTAATCTGTCCTTGTTATTTCACATAAATTCTAAGGAATCCTTAGTTAAATTATGACATTGGATTATGCATATCATTCTAAGTATAAGATTTGGTTGAACTTATATGAGATTCCCAGTTAATGAAAGATCGAGTTGCCATGAAATATTTTCCGAACATTGTTAAACATGATGAAAATGAATTGAGTCAAGTGTTGTAATTGTTCTAGCTTATTCATGTTATTATTGTTGAACTTGTAAAATTGCTGCTAAACCATCACCCTGCATTTCATTTCATATAATTTTCATTTGGGTTAATTTGCATCTAGTTAATTAATTCAATTTTAACATCTATCACTTCAAAATTATTGAGTTTTTCTTACCAACTTGTAAATTCATAATTTGCAATTATTTGATTAACAGATACAGTCCCTGTGGAGACAATAACTCTTTTACTTACTTATTACTTGATAACGACTGTGTATACTTGCAAAAATCCACGCGTTACAAGTTTTTTGCGCTGTTGCCGAGAACTGTTAATTTAATCATTATTTGTGAAATTATTTCTTGCAATTTGATTTATGTATTTTTATTTAATTAATTTTTTATTCTTTATTTTTTGTAATTTCTTTTTAGGAGTTTATGAGCATAGATCAAATCACTGATCTAATTCTTATAGACCTTAAAATCGAGCAGACATTTCGACAAAAAAGATGAGAAAGATTAGCCCAAAGACAAGCCACGAAGATGGCCCATGAAAATCAAAATGATGTTCAAGGGAATGGAGCCGCTAATGTTCATAATCCAATCCTTATTGCTGATGATAGGGATCGAGCTATAAGATAGTATGATGCGCCCCTTTTTAAAGAACTTAATCCGGGAATTAAAAGACCAAAGATCGAGACATTGCGGTTTGAATTGAAGCCTGTGATGTTCTAGATGCTTCAAACGATGGGCCAATTTAGTGGAATGCCTATAGAAGATCTACACCTTAACCTTTGACTATTCATGGAGGTAAGCTATTCCTGTAAGGTAGTCGGTGTAATTGAAGACGCATTGAGATTAAAGTTGTTTCTGTACTCATTGCGAGATCCAGTACGAGAATGACTTAATTCGTTGCCACTACATTCAATTTCAACATGGCAAGAATTAGCTGAACGCTTTTTAGTAAAGTATTTCCCAACTAGAAAAAATGCAAAGTTACGGAATGAGATCGCCACTTTTTGGCAAATGGATGATGAGTCTCCTTACGAGGCAAGGGAAAGATTCAAGGAGTTACTTCGTAGATGCCCTCACCATGGGATCCTACATTGCATCAAGTTGGAGACATTTTATATTGGTCTCAACACACACACAAGGTTGGTGGTAAATACTTCTGCGAATGGTGTTCTCTTATTGAAGTCTTATAATGAAGCTTGCAGGATCATTGAGAGAATAGCTAGTTACAACTACCAGTGGCCGACAAATTGAGCATCTTTAAGAAGACGAGTAGCCAGAGTGCATGAAGTAGATGCCCTTGCTTCACTCTCAGCTCATGTATATTTTATATCTTCAATGTTGAAACGGTTTACTACTAACGCTTTAGATCATGTTACAGCTCAGCCACTGAGTCAATTTGATGTTGTTTCCTATGTATATTGTGGGGAAAGTCATTCTTTCAAGAATTATCCGTCAAATCCTGAGTTAGTTTATTATGTAGGGAATCAATACCATAATAGAAGTGGACAAGGACCATAGTCTAACTTTTATAATCCTTCATGGTGAAACCATCCAAATTTTTCTTGAAGTAACCAATGAGTTGGACCGAACAACAACTACATGCAGCATAGACCCAATCAACCTCAAGGGTTCAATCAACAAGTTCAGAAACCACTGCAAGCTGAATCAACTAATAGCTTGGGAAATTTTTTGAAGGCATACATGGCGAAGAATGATACCTTAATCCAAAGCCAATCAGCAACACTAAAAAATCTGGTGAACCAAGTAGGTCAGTTAGCTACAGAGCTTCATAATAGACCACAAGGAGCCTTGCCTAGTGACTCGAAAAATCCAAGGAATTTGGGTAAGGAACATTGCAAGGTAGTTCTTTACGAAGTGGAAAGACTTTGGAACCTAAGGTAGTTGAGGTTGAAGAATAACCTGTCAAGGAAAAGGAAAATCAACCGACATTGAGATCCCAGCACCAAAAAAGCTAGATGTTGAAAAGTCTGAAGAGGTAAAATCTAAACTAGTAAATTTTGATAAGCTAACACCTTCTTCAGGTGTAGATTTAATTCCTCAAAAAAATTGTTTGGTTCAAGCCAAAGTTCCATTACCTCCGTATCCACAAAGAATCAAGCAACAAAAACAAGAGGTGTAATTAAAGAAGTTCTTAAATGTTCTAATAGAGCTTCACATCAATATACCACTGGTAGAAGCTTTAGAAAAAATTCTCAATTATGTCAAGTTCATGAAGGACATTCTGTCTAAGAAGAGAAGGCTTAGTGAGTTTGAGACTATAGCATTAACGTAGGAGTGCAATGTGTTTGGTACAGAACAAACTACCTCCGAAAATGAATGACCCTAAAAGCTTTACTATACCCTGTAATATTGGAGAATCTTACTGTGGTAAGGCTTTATGTGGTCTTGGAGCGAGAATCAATTTAATGCCAAAATCTAGTTTCAAAGTGTTGGGAATAGGTGAAGTGCGCTCTACAACTGTGACACTCCAATTGACAGATCAATCTTTGGCATGCCAAGAAGGAAAGATCGAGGATGTTTTAGAATGTGTAGATAAGTTTATTTTTCTTGCTAATTTTATTGTCTTAGATTTTGAAGCAGATAAGGAAGTGACGATCATACTAGGGAGACCTTTCTTAGCCATGGAAGAACATTAATAGACGTGCAAAAAGGTGAACTTACTATGAGGGTTCAAGACGATCATGTAACATTTAATGTTCTTAAAGCGATGAAATTTTTTGATTTGATGGAGGAATGTTCAGTGATGGAGGAGCAAGAAACCTTAGTTTCTATGGATTGGGAGAATAATTTTGTAGAGGACCCATTAAAGAACACCTTAGGACTTGAGCCATTGGAAGATGAAGAAGGTAATGAAAGTGTTAGAGATTGATCCGATTAAGCAACAAGTAACAAAAGTAGCGGAATAAATTGAAAAATTAAACACACAAATTTAACGTGGAAAAACCCCTCCAAATAGGATAAAAAACCACAGGCAAAGATAATTTTACTATAATGGCAAAAAAATGAAGAGTACAAAAGATGGAGATAAAACTAAACCCCAAAAACCCCATAACAAAGAACCCTCAAAACATAAACACAAAATTCTCTAAATGTGTTATAAGTTATAATCTCTAATGGATGTATTTTCTAAGGTTGTAAAAGAGCCTATTTATAGGCTAAATTCATAGGTCAAATAATAATAAAATAATCTAGACTAATCAGAGTTTGATTGAAACAAATAAACAAAGTTTAACTGAAAGATTATTTCTCAAATTTGACTGAAATAGGAGTCATACTCAACAAATCTCCACCTTGACTCATATTTCGACAATGCCATCTTTACCAAAGCCCGCCACGGGCCTATCTTGAACTATGCAGGGAACTAATTGAGTCGAATCTGTGCTTAGAAACTGGAAGACTTCTAGCCTTCGACTTGTACATTGCCAAATTAAAACTAACCCGAGTCTAATTTTCACGAATATAGTGCCCTAACTTTTCAAAACCTACATCCAAAAGAGAACCTCTCTTCAACGAAACGGTCGTACATTTTCCCTCCTATGACCAAGTTGCCTTCTCTCCAAATGAGTTGACTTCAACTCCGTAATGGATGAGGGACGCCCGATTTCACCGGTCACTGTAGAACCTTCCAAAATATTAAGGTTGTCGGTTCTTTTACCTTTTAACAAAATGAGAGCTCTACGAGATACTTTAATGTTGCTCGACTAGATGTTGATTCTGCATCCTTTCAAGTCTAAAATACTCAAGGAGATGAGATTGTTTCGTAAATAAGGTACATACCTGACATCTGAGAGTGTCCTAATCGTCGCATCGCGTATCCTATTTTTAACAGTAGCAATACCAATTATCTTACTAGATGAATCGTTTCTCATGCACACAACTCCACCTTCAACCGAATTGTATGTGAAGAACCATTTTTGATTGGGATACATGTGGAAAGAACATCCCGAATCTAGGATCCACTTGGGCGTAAGCTTGGAGTTATCACTCATTGAAACTAACAAGAAATCATCACCGCTTTCATTGATCAAATTAGCACCAACTACATCTTCCTCGTTACTCTCAGCAGCTCTTTTATTTCGCAGTTTATAATAATCTGCTTTGACGTGACCTAACTTTTTACAATAGTGACACCTTTTGTCTCGTTTCTTTAATGCTATCAAAACGGAAGCTTGCCTATCTGCCTTGCTATCCAAATGAAGCTCATTGTCGAGTTTGTCTCTACTCAATAAATGACCCGTCACATCTTCGAATGAGAGTTTGTCTCTGCCATAAATCAGGGTCTCCTTGAAAGACTTGTATGAATGGGGTAAAGAGCACAATAATAGCATATCTTGATCTTCATCATCAATATAAACCTCAACATTCTTTAAATCATTTAAAAGAGTAATGAATTGACTGATGTGATCTCTAAGAAGCTCACCTTCGTTCCTACGAAACGTAAATAGACGTTGTTTTAACACTAAACGGTTAGCTAGAGACTTAGTCGTATGAAGAGTTTCTAACCTTTTCCATAAGGCGGATGAGGTATTCTCCATCAATACCTTCTGCAATACCGTATTCGCGAGGCACAACTGGATTGTAGACAAAGTCTTTTCATCAAGCTCTTTTCATTCTATTTTATTTAGATTCTTAGGCTTTTTCCCGGTAACCTTTTTCAAATTAGATTGAACTAGAATTGCCATCATCCGAACTTGCCACAGATTAAAATTTGTCTCACCATCGAACTTCTCAATTTCAAACCTTGTTGCTGCCAAATCTGAATGGGCTGATCTATGAAAATTGAACTAGCTCTGATACCACTTGTTAGAGATCGACCCAATTAAGCAGCAAGTAACAAAAATAGCAAAATAAATTGGGAAATTGAACGCACAAATTTAACATGGAAAAACCCCTCCAAAGAGGATAAAAAACCAAGGGCAAAGATAATTTTACTATAATGGCAAAAAAACTAAGAGTACAAAAGATGCAGATAAAACTAAACCCTAAAAATCCCAAAACAAAGAACCCTCAAAATGTAAACACAAAATTATCTAAATGCGTTATGAGTTCTAATCTCTAATGGGTGTATTTACTAAGGTTGTAAAAGAGCCTATTTATAGGCTAAATTCATAGGTCAAATAATAATAAAATAATCTAGACTAATCAGAGTTTGATTGAAACAAATAAACAGAGTTTAACCGAAAGATTATTTCTCAAATTTGACTAAAATAGGAGTCATACTAAACAGAAAGTATGAATTTGATGAAAGCCAATCAGAGGGACTATGTTCAACCAATATGGTTTGAACAGTTAGAGTTGGAAGCTCGAGAATACACATAAATAAAGTTGTCAATCGAGGAACCACCCAAAATTGAACTTAAGGTACTTCCTTCTCATTTGAAATATGTTTATTTGGGTAACAATTCTACTTTGCCTGTGATTGTTTCAACAGAACTAACAGAACACCAAGAGAAGCAACTAATCGAAGTGTTAAAGAAATTGAAGAAGGCGATCGGTTGGACCATAGTTGATATTCGAGGAATAAGCTCGTCCTTTTGTATGCATAAGATTAACTTAGAGGAAGGCAGGTGAGCTAGAATTGATGGGCAAAGGAGACATAACCCGATAATGAAAGAGGTAGTTCGAATGGAAGTTATCAAATGGTTAGATGTGGGAATTATCTACCCCATCTTAGATAGTTTATGTAATATCCGTAAATCGGGTTAGTAGTTCCGGGTATATTTTTCGGGTTCTGAGTGTGAAACTAGGAATTTATAGGGTTTTTAGTAATTTTTAATTTAATGTAGAAGGTTAAGTTCATCTAAAATTGATTAAACAATAATCTGAAAAAATAAAAATATTTTTGGAAATTAATTTTAAAGTAATTAAATAATTATTAGTGAAAATAATTAATTTGGGTTGAAAAAATTTTAAAATAATTTTTATTAGGGGTTAATTTGAGTTAAATTTAAGTTTTAATTAAATTGAATTTAATTGTAAAATAAGAGAAAATTTAGAGTATTTATTTGGAAAATAAACCTTAAAATTTAAAATTTTGGAGGAAAAGGATTAAATGGTAAAAAAGGGAAATTTGAGAGTGGTCATTAGGCAAATTCCCAAATTTTTAAATTCTGGTGGGTTGTTTCAGTTTTAAACACAATGCATTTAGCCTAGTTTTCACACCATTTACATCATATTAGAGACCTATAAATTTTTTTTCTTTGCATGGTTTTAAAGATCTATCATCAGAGAATAGATCCAACCATTTTCCTTCTCAAAATACTCTCTCAATTCACCCAAAATTATTCTCAAAAGCAGTAAAAAATATTATGAAATTTCTCTAGATTCTTGAATCAAGATTTTCAATCAATGAATTTAGAGTGAATCAAAGGTAATATTCAATCCTAAATTTGTTTTTATGAAGATTAGAAACATTTTTACATGATTTAAGAGTCAATTAAAGGACTTTTTTAATCAATGTCATCTTCTTTAAAAGCTTAAGGTGCTTTAATGGTGGATCTTGAATTTTGAGAGGAAATCCACAAATCAATGGATGTTCTAACTCAAAAAGGATCTATTAAAAGGTTTTTGGTTTTATTTATCAAGATTAAACATGATTTGTGAGATAATTTGAAGATATCTGAATTTCGTTATATTCTTGAATTAATTTTCTGAATTTTTGTGAAATTGATTTAAATGTGAAATTGATGCTTAGTATATGTTTATTTGGTCTAGTATTGATGTTTGGAAGTGATTAGGAGGGCTGGAGTGATCGATTTGGTGAGGAATCGAGTTTTTAACTTGATGATACAAATCCGGTAAGGTATCTTTGAGAAAGAAATTCAATTAGTATAGTTAATTAAAATTCGTGTTTAATATAGCTTTGGAAATGTGGTAATGTCTACTTTACCTTTGTTGAAGCTCTGAGTGTTGGAAAGGACCGAGATAACCAGAATTGAAGCTTGAAATTGCCTAGTTGATCACTTGTTGTGATAGAATAAAATCGTGTGGTGAGTGTTTCTAAGGGCGATTTGGTAAATTGAACCTCAATTATGTTTAATTAGTACCTTAATTTATGATTACAATTAATTAATTATGGTTGAATGGTTGATTTTGCAAGATTGGTATTAGATGTGCAATAAATTGAATTTGTATGGAAAAAAGTGGTAAGTGAGTTTTTGGATGTTGGTGTGCTATTTAATTAAAGTAATTTTAAGGATGATTTTAAGCAGGTGTACTGAAATTTTTTTATCATGATATGTTGGTGTTACATTAGTAATTGAATATAGGAGATTGGCAAATGAATTTCTTTATTTAGTTGGATGTTAAATGACTATATTAAATGTTACACATAAGTATCTTGTCACATTAAATTAGGCACAATAATGATTGATTTATTTGCTATGTTTGATTGAATATATTGACAACATGCCTGGTGGATCCATTGGATATAGTTGGCATGCCATAGGATTTGTGAGTACTCACCGTATTGATATGTTATTTGTGAGCAATGAGGCTCTGGGTGGACTGATTTGGAGTAGATAACGGAGTGTTGAGCATGAGTATCCATTCAATGGGTTATTTGAGGTGCTATAAGGAAGCGCGCGCTTCAGCTCGCTCAACTCGGTGGACTGTATTTGATATTTGTGGGAGTTTGAAAATCCATCTATCCGATGTATGATCACCCGATTAAGCCATGAGAAATGCATGCCAATATATTTTTGTGTGATTATTGCTATATCAATTGATGATTGTAAGTCATGAATACTTGATTTTTGGTATTGAAAATGCTGATGAAAATTAAATTGACATGTTTAATTATTTTTGGTTGACAATTGGTGAATGATTGATTGTGAATTAAGCATGAATTGGATGCTAATTTACTTGTTGTTTTTATTAATATTCACTGAGCTTTTAAAAGCTCGCACTCTCACATTCGTGCAGATAATCGTTGGGATTGAGGAGCTGAGGAGCCTAGTAAGAGAGTTCCAAGAGATTTAGGCTTTGTAGAAACTTTATTATGCATTTTGGAGACTGTAGTCGGGCATTGTGGAACTCCTGGGATTTAGTTCATTTTGGTTGTAATTGGACTTTGGGCATTATTTTGGATGGTTTTATAATAATTTTGAGGCACATTTGAGTTTAATTATTGATTGATTTACAGTATATTGTTGCTTGATAACATGATGATTGATAACACGGTGTGTGAAGCATAAAATTTAAACTAAGGATTTTTTAAATGAAGCTTCCATGGAGTGGTTTACTAGTGACTAAGGTACGCCACTTGTTTGTTTTATTCAGTGTTTGATGTGCATGAAATTAATTGCTTAATTCTATTTAATTGAGGCTTAATTGATGTTAATTAATTCAATTGAAGTTGTGTGTATATATATGTTAATTAATTGTAGTTAAATCGAGTTTAATTGGTCGTTAAAATATGCAAAATCAGGTTTTAAAACGAGTTTTTTTACAAAAATAGATGCAGTGGTTTTCACACGGGTGTGTGGGTAAATGACACGGGCATGTGGAAATTGGAGCTATCACTCACGAGCGTGTCCGGTCTGCCAAAAAGTTTTTCGCGGCACGAACGTGGTCATTTAATGAGATGCAGTTTGGGGGACATGGTCAAGTGGGTTTTTGGGGTTTGAATTTTTGTCTTTTTAAATTGGTATTCTAATTTGTTAAAGTTACTATTTAGTCTTAAAAATTGATTAGTCTAATTAGAGCCCTAGATCATAGGTAAACTTGGTAAAATTTTAGGATTAGTCTCGTAATGGGTAAAATTTTTTAGAAACATAGTTAATTTGTAATTTAAAATAGGTCCTAATAGTTTGTATTTGTTACAATTTAGTCCTTAATAGTAAAACTTGAATTAGATATAGCAAATGAACTAAATTTAAGCTCAAATTTTTAAACTTGCATAATTTTGACTAAAAGAAGGTCAGTAAACATTCTGATCTAAAATCGAGTTAGTTTTACCATAGTTGGTAAAATAACGACAATGCCCTTAGGTTAATTTACCTAGGAAAAGTTTAAAATTGGCTTATAATTTGCTTCCACATTAATAATTAACTGCTAATCAGATAAGATTGAGGTGTTATAAGGTTGAGGTGTGTCTTGGGTGGTCTTTAGCTGGAGAGTCACTTAGGTGGCTAATGTAACACTTTGAATTCGGGCCGGTCCGTCCCGGTTAAGTTTGGGATGTCACAGTTCATGGGTAAGTCCGGTACAGTGTGTACCAAAGAAAGGTGGAATCATGATTGTTGAGAATGAACATAACGAGTTAATCCTGACAAGGATGGTCATGGGTTGGAGAATCTGTATTGACTATAGAAAATTGAACAAAGCTACGCAGAAGGATCATTTTCCACTACCTCTTATGGATCAGTTGTTGGTCCAGCTAGTAGGTAACGAAAATTACTATTCTTAGATGGATATTCGAGATATAACCAACTAGTTGTAGCCTCGGAAGAGCAACATAAAATAACTTTTACTTGCCAGTAAAATACATTTTCTTTTAGGCGAATGCCTTTCGGTTTATGTAATACACCTGCCATATTTCAACGATGCATGATGGAAATATTTATTGATATGATAGAAAATTTTGTTGAAGTATTCATAGATGATTTTTCTGATTTTGGTAACACTTATGATGTTTGTTCGAGTGATTTGGCTAAGGTACTGAAGAGATGTGATGAGATAAATCTTGTCATTAATTGGGAGAAATGCCATTTTATGGTTAAGGAAGGGATTGTCTTAGGATACAAAATTTCCAAAAACAGGATCTAAATCAATAAAGCAAAGGTGGATGTGATTGAAAAGTTGTCACTTCTAGTCACTGTTAAAGAAGTTAGAAGTTTTTTTAGGCCATGTGATCTGCCATGAATTATACTATTATTTACATCCTTTTTGCACATAACTTTAGCTTGTTAAATAGTTTAATCAAAGCATCTTAGTATATATTTAGGTTTTCATACTTAAAGTAGTAATCTATGCTTTCTAGTGGTTTTTATTACATTTTATATATCTAATAAAGTTCCATGGGCTTGTAGGTCAAGTGGGTGCTAAAGATGCATATTCAGGCTAAAACCGATGCCTATGTTGTGACGCCAAGACACTGATGTCTCAACATTGAAGATAGAAGCTAAAAACAAGTTCTGGAGTGAAATTTCCCTCGATGTCATGACACGGCCCTTCGATGTCATGACATCAGAAGCCAATGTTGCAACACTACAAGCCTCTGCTACAACACCGCCCCTACACAACCCAAAAAGTCCCTGCACATGAAAGATGCATTTTGGAGGGAAATTAGAAATATTTTTCCTAGTCAAATTCTAAGTACTTCAAGGAAAATTTAGACACTTTAATATTCCGAGTTTAGCCTATATAAAGGCCATTGTAATTAATTAAAACTCACAATTTTAGGGAGACAAAAAATATACTAAGGGTTTTCTATTCCATTCTTAGTTTTTACTTAGGATATTTTATGTTCTTGTAATCAGAGGATCCTATTCCAAAGTGAGACTCCCGTGAGTAGAGATTATTCTAGAGCCACGCTTTCATCGATAAATCCTTGAGCATCTATTTTCCTTTATTCTATTTTTTATATCTCTTTCTTTAATATTGTTTAATTGAATGTTTGTGTAAAGATTAGAATCAATTTATGTTTTATCCATATCTCGCATGATTTCAACTGTTCTAATCATATTAATTGATTGAAGGATAGAGTTTCTTAGTGAATCAACTATTTGGTAGAGGAAGAACTTAAACCCTAGGCTTGACAACCCTAGGAAGTCATTTAGGTGGGAATTAACCCAAAATTGGTATGACATATCCGTAAACACCTTAACCTCGAACTGGTCTGGACTATGAGGTTAGAAGATAAGTAGTTCTTGCCAACTCGTTATTCTAGTAGACGCATCAAAAGACCATGCTAGGATTTCAACAAGTTGATTGATTAGAACCCTACATCAATAATTAATTAGGTAAAATAATTGGATTTAGGCTAAAGGAACTCGCGTAGTCAAAACAAGGGATATGAGAAGCTGGTACTTGAACTTAGGAGTAGGTTTAGGTTTAATTCAATTTATTTAGTTTATTAATAGTATTATCATCTTGCTTCCATATTAACATTACTAATTCGTGACTCAAGTAGATTAGTAATTATTTCCCGTAATCAGTTTGATAACAATCTTCTCCAAACTGCAATCCCTTGGGTACGATTCTCAAAATACTTGCCTACATCATTGTAACTATATTACAACCTAACACGTATATTTTAGACACTGCCTAAAATCTATATCTTTAGTTGCAGTATTTACACTCTGGACTTTGGTACATCCGGAAACGGTCAAGTTGTTGCTGTCGTTGCCGGGGATTGCGACGGTGAAAATTGTTATTGAATCAATTACTTGTGAATAATATTAGGGAAAAGACGAACGAGCCAGATAATGTACTAATTTTTTCATTAATTTTGTTATTTTCCTTTTCAAATTTTTTATTTATTGTTCACCTTGATGACTATACGATTTAATTATGGAAAATTTTGATTACAGGTAGTTTAATGATGAAAAGAATTCTTGGAACAATGAATGGAATTACATAACAAGTTGGTCAAATAGAGTCGCGACAAACCAATGGAGTAATGATAAAGGTTGTGAGGACAATAAGTTCTAATACAAACCTCTTTATGAATCGTATGAAAAAGATGATGATATACCCAAACACTCAGATGAATCTCTTTGTGATCAACATAAGATTCCTTTATGTGAAACTTTTAAGCCATCCAATTTTGAAAGATTATCAAACATGTCAGACATGATGGAACAGATGAGGAAAATGCTCCAAGAGAAATCTGAGGCGCTACCTCCAAGGGAAGAGGTCGTGTATCCAAACCTTGATCTAGAGGACCTTTGTTTTATCGTTGACCACCCTGAATTAGACAATAATAAGCAACAAGAGTTTGGAACCAGAGATCATGGGGATGAATTGAATATGGCCGAAGCGGCCTCCGATTCAATTGACGTAGAAACAACCGGAATAGTAGATGTAGCCTTTGACGTAAAAGTAGAAGTAACCACTAACATAGAGCTTAAATTGATTTTGAATGAAAGTGTAGAAGAACCAATACACTTTCTAGCCATAGTAGAGAAGGTACTAGCCGAAGAGATCCATGAGTTCAACCTATTCTCATCTAACAAAGGCAAAAAAGCTCGAGGCAATAATATCCTAGAAAATTATTTGGGGTTGGCTCAGATTTGGTACCAAATGGCTTATAATTTGGATGTCGCATCGGTCAAAAATAAGGAAACATCATTGGAAGTGACCAAAGGGGCTGGTCCATATATATCGATAGCAAAACAAATGTCGAATCAAAGTGTCGAGAACCAGCTCGAAGTTCTTCTATAGTGGCGACACGGATCGTCCTAATTTTTAAAGAACTTCTATTTCTTGTTTTAAATTTTGTTTCATTTTCATTTTTTGTTTTTGCTTATTTTATTTTTATTAATCTTAGCTGTGTTTAGTTTTTCCATAGCATGCGTAGATACCATGGAGTGACAGAACCGGAATAATAATAATAGATCAAAGAAGCTAGAAACTGGGCTCGATGTCACGACATTGCACCTTAATGTCGCGACATCCTAGACAGAATGCATCTTGCAACATTGAAGGCCTAAGTTCATCCAAATATTTTTAAACGTTTTGTCATCCATTACCAACACTTATTATTTTTCCTCTTATTTTTATTTTTGTTACATTATATTCCATATTTATTTTCGTAGAATTTTTTTAGGTACTTTTTCATCTACTTGGAGCATAAAAACCCTAAGATTAACTTGGTCTACTTAGGGAAGTTTTCTTGTTTGCACTTTAATTATTTTAAATTAAGGAAATATATGTTTTAAAGTGTAGGGGAAGAGCATAAGATTAGTTTGTGTGTTTTACCTTGTTTTAATTAATTATTTATTTACTTTTAAAAATGAAAATAATTATTATTGTTGCATGGTGCTTGGACTATATTAATACAATAAATAGTCATTTAAGATAACAAAGCATGTCGTGGTTCTTATCAAGCATTAAATTTTTATTAATATAAGATAATTTGATTATTTTAAGGAAATTGATTAGATTACCTAGTTAAATTACATAATAGATTAGAAGTACCTAAGTAAGAATGTTTGATGATGCCATATGAGATATAAGTCTTATAGATAGTCATAGAGACTTGAATTCTTGAATTAATTATTATTCATTCGGTTTAGTTCGAAGCATGAAAAAAATTGTGTATAGTGGGATGCTTAGGGATGACTAAGGCATTGTTTGAATAGCCAGTTCTCAAATGACCATACCTTAATGCAATGAATCCCTAGTCTCCTTATTTGAGCCTGATAACTCATTTTTTGATGAACCAAAGAAATTGAAACCTAAATATTACACATAAAACTTGAACTCTTCCCTATCCTTGGTCCTTTATTACACTATGAAATAGATGCCAGACCATAGATATTGAGGGTTTAGGAAGATACATCAAGGTGGTTTAAAAAAACGAGTTGTAAAAAAGGAAGAAACGATGTGATACAATGATTATAGGTCGGGAAAAAAATACGAAAAAGTAAAATCTAGAAAAATTCAAAAGTAAAGACGAGTGGAAAACGTTTAGAACAAAAAAAAACACAGTGATTGAGAGAAGAGTAAAAATTCAAGTGACAAAACAAAAAGTCACAAAAGTGAAAAAAACTTAGTCATAAGTGCACAAAAACTCGTTAAGCAGACCATAGTTGCTAGTATTATATTGTATCTTCCTACATGGAGAGAGAGAGAGAGAGAGAGAGAGAGAGAGAGAGAGAGAGAGAGAGAGAGAGAGAGAGAGAGAAGGCGGTGAGCTTGGATGGGATATTTAGAAGGAATAGAAAAAACAATGTCATATGCCTAACTATTTCTAGTGTTTGAACCATTTTGAGGCATATCTTTCTTTGCACTCATACTGTCCTAAGCTTCAGAACATTACAAGCCTAGAAGACCAATGTGACTTAAGCGTTATTTGTGCATAATATTCTAGAATTGGTTACAATATACTCAATGAATATTTTTTGATTCACATGATTGTGTCTACTACATATCAGTTTGATTTATGTTAATGGTGATAGTATTAAATATTTGGTCATGGGAATTACTTTTAATTTGTTAGTAATGTAACTTTGTAAACTAATCCTAATTTACTTTAAAAATTTTCAGGAATTAAACTATCAAGATTAAGTTACATGTGCAATAAGAATTATTATACCTTTAATTTTTGACAATCATGTTTGTAGTAGTAATAAAATGCAAGGGACGTCTTCTTATTGCATGCTATTTATCTAGACTGGTTTGCTTGAGGACAAGCATAATTATTTTCTTTTCTTTTCTTTTCTTTCCCAATATATGTGTTTTGGTGCTTGAGGACAAGCAACAAGTTAAGTGTGGGGGAGTGATCTGCCATGAATTACACTATTATTTATATCCTTTTTGCATATAAATTTAGATTGTTTAATAGTTAAATCAAAGCTTCTTAGTATATATTTAGGTTTTCATACTTAAAGTAGTATTTTATGCTTTATAGTGGTTTTTATTACATTTTATACATCTAAATAAGGTTACATGGGATTGTAGGTCAAGTCGGGAGCTAAATATGCATATTCTGGCCGAAACTGATGCCTATATCGCGACACCAAGACACTAATGTCTCAACATCGAAGACAAAAGCTAAAAATAATTTCTGGAGTGAAACAAACTTCTATGTTGCAACACAACCCTTCAATATTGTGACATCGGAAGCTGATGTTGCAACACTACAGACCTGTGTTGCAACACCACCCCTGTGTAGCCCAAAAAGTCCCTCAATGTGAAAGATGCGTTTTAGAGGGAATTAGGAATATTTTTCCAAGTCAAACTCTAAGTACTTCAAGGAAAATTTACGCACTTTAATATTCCAAGTTTAGCCTATATAAAGGCCATTGTAATCAGTTAAAACACACAATTTTAGGGAGACAGAAAATATACTTAGGGTTTTCTATTTCATTCTTTTTTTTTACTTAGGTTATTTTATGTTCTTGTAATCGGAGGATCCTATTTTGATGTGAGACTCCTGCGAGTGGAGATTGCTCTAGAGCCATGCTTTCATTGATAAATCCATGAGAATATCTTTTCCTTTATTTTATTCTTTATATCTCTTTCTTTAACATTGTTTAATTGAATGTTTGTGTAAAGATTAGAAACAATTTATGCTTTATCCATATCTTACTTGATTTTAGCTATTCTAATCTTATTAATTGATTAAAGGATAGAGTTTCGTAGTGGAGTGACTTTTTGGGAGAGGAAGAACATAAACCCTAGGCTTAACAACCATGGGAAGTCATTTAGGTGAGAATTGACCCAAACTTGGTATGAGCTATCCTTGAACACCTTAACGCGGAACCAGTCTGGACTGTGAGGTTAGAAGATAAATATTTCTTGGTGACTCGTTATTCTAGTGGACGTATCGGGGTTTTGACTAGTTGATTGATTAGAACCCTACATTAATAATTAATTAGGTAAAACAATTAGATGTAGGCTAAAGGAACTTGCGTAGTCGAAAGAAGGGATATGGAAGTCGATACATGAACTTAGGAGTAGATTTAGGTTTAATTCAATTTATTTAGTTTATTAATATTATTATCATCTTGCTTCCATATTAACACTACTAATTTGTAACTCAAGTCGATTAGTAATTATTTCCCGTAATCGGTTTGATAACAGTCTTCCCCAAACTGCAATCCTTTGGGTACGATTCTCGGTGTACTTACCTACTTCATTATAGCTGTCGAAACCATTTCTACTTAAAAACAGAATTTGACTTTTTAAAAAAAGAAAATGGAGTCGCCACCGATCTTTTATTGAGGAGTGATCGGATCACCTTTAAAATAATTTTAGGTCTGTGAATTTTGAGAAAACAGGTTCGAGAGTCGGTTATGCACGAGTAAGGGTTAGCACCCTCGTGACGCCCAAAATGGGTACCGAATTGATTGTTTAATGTCTTAATGTCGAAATTTTGAAAAGATTTTAAAATACGACCCTTACCAAATTGAATAATAAGACGCACTCATTTCGATGAAATAAATTGCCACACTCAGTGAGTTAGGGTGCAACAATTCAATCGTCAAAATTTAGTATGTCTTTTCAATTGTCAAATTTTAAAATTCATGTATTTTGAGAAGGTTATTTGGTCATTTAAGTCAAACTAGAAATCAGAATCCAGTAAGTTAGGGTTCAATTTCTCGAAATTCTTAAACATCAAATATTGCCTTTATTTTAAAAATCGAGATAACAAAACGCCATATCCAGTAAGTTAGGATCCAACATTTTGAAATTCTAAGAATTTATTTAAAAAAAAATTTGTATGTTTTAATAAAATGAACATTTGATTGTCTAAATTCATCGACAAGAATTGAAGCCCAGTAAGTTAGAGCATAATTCTCTCGAGAACTTATGAACACCAAGTTTTTTTAGAAATTATGAAATAAAACGATTATAGTGCTTTAATAGAATACAATTCTTACAAATAGAACATGATTAAATAACAATACATATAATGTAAAAGATAAATAACAATCTAAACTTAGACTAGAAGCAATCGAGCAAGTGATAGACAAATACAAACAATAATTTTAATCATATTATACAAACATCCATATTAATAATTAAGTACCCCATAAATTAATAATCCAAAAACCACAAATATTACAAATATTTGATACAATCTGTAATAAAACTAAAAAACAAATAAAAGGTTTAAATGAATTTTAATGAAAGATTTATATAAAAATAAAAAAATAAAATAAAATAAAAGTGAATAACTTAGAAATAATACCTACATTTTGATTTATATAATAAAACCTAGTATAAATAATAGTATATACCTAATAATATATATAAAAGTTAAAATAAAATAAAATAACAAATTTAAAAGGAATAATCCTTGTAAGAAAAAAATTATCATTTGAAATTAATAATATATTACTATATATACATACGTATACTAAAGAAAAATATTATATATACATATATATAAAAATATGAGATATTAGTATAAAAATTTTGAAATTAATTGTATATATATACATACATGAAATAAAAATGTATAAATTGTACTAAGACAATATAGAAACAAAATAATAATACCTAAAAACATAAAATAATATCTTATAATAAAATAAAAGGATCTATATAATAAGATAAAAAAATAAAAGACTAACAATAATAATAATAATAATAATAATAATAATAATAATAATAATAATAATGACCAATAAAAATAATAACAATAAATCAATTAATTTAATAAAACTGAACCTATTTCGAAATCAAACAGAATTTAAAGGGCTGATTTGAAATAAATAGATAAACAAACGAATTGAGAACGACTTAAAATTAAAGGGACCATTATAGCAATTAAGCGCATAAATCCAGGCACCCAAACTTAATCAACGAAAACGATGTCGTTTAATCATGGATCCAATTGAAATTTGAACTAAATATGAGATAACAATTAAAAAACAAATAAAAACCGGATTGAAATGAAAAAAAATGCGGAGGGGCTTGTTGCGCAATAAACCCATTAGACCCAAAACGCACGGATCCTTCCCTTGGGTCGGGTCATCGCGCGGGTCTAAGGCCTTTAAACGGCGCCGTTTCGGGTTATTATTTAAACTAAGTTTTCTGTAAAAAAAACATTTGCACCAGAAAAAAAATAAAAAAAGGGCCTAAACTCTCTGCTAGGGTTTCTGACCCTAGCTTTCGCGCCGCTCGGGGGCTCCGTCGCTCTTGTCGCGAATACACAGTCAACGGTGATCGGAGCTGCACCCCTAGGGGCTTTTTATCTCCTCCTCGCGCGGATCCGAAGGCGCTACCAGGTATGAGTTCTAACTCCTCTTTTTTTCTTTTATTTGCTCTATATATATGCTTATATGTGTGATTAATAACAAAACAGAAAAAGAAAGAAAAGCAATCGGAAAAAGAATAGATTGGGAAAGAGGAAAAAAGAAAACCTTTTTTCTTTGTATTGATTTCGTGCGTCTGTAACCCTTACAGATTCTGAAAAATGGCTTTATATAGCCAAAAATAAGATAAAACTTACAAAATAAAGATATATTTTTGCTCTGTTATTTCTTTTCTTATTTTTCCTTTTTTCTGTCGATTTCTGCTTCTTCTTTTTGTCTGTCTTTTGTTGCTTTGTGTCTTGGAGGTGTACGGAGGCCGTACGGTGTCGCGTGTGAGGAGTGGCTTGAAGGTGTGGTGGCGTACGCACGAGAGGGGAACGTATTGGCTGCGATGCTGGTACTAGGGCTGAATGCCTAGGGTTTCTTCTTGTGGTTAAGACTAGTGGGCTTAGGGTTAGGTGATTGGGCTGATTGGGTTGGGGATATCGAGCTAGGTTAGTGTTTGGGTACTTAATTTAACTTGGTTTGTAATCTGGACATTATGGGTTTTGGACCATTATTTTATTTTATTTGGTTTAATAAAATGGGCCGGGAAAATTGGCCTATTACAATTGCCCCTCTTTGTTCATTGTAGTGTAACGGAAATAAAGCAAAGACTAAAAAGGGCCAATTTTTCCCGGTCGTGCTGGACATTGGTACTCTTCTTCTTTAAGTAGCCTCATTCCATCCTACAGCATCTTCAGAGGTATATGAATTGGTGCTTCGATCCACTCCACTACAACTTCAGGGAGATAGGACCATTCGCTTCGATCTGTTTCACTGTCAATGCAGGAAGGCAAGACCTACTATCTTTAACCTACTCCACTACAACCGAGGGAGGCAAGGTTTGTGTCTTCGATCTGCTTCACTGTCGATACAGGAAGGCAAGACCTGCTATCTTCAACCTGCTCCATTACAACCGAAGGAGGCAAGACTTGTGTCTTCGATTTGCTTCACTGTCGATGTAGGAAGGCAAGACCTGCTATCTTCAACCTGCTCCACTACAATCGAGGGAGGCAAGGCTTGTGTCTTTGATCTGCTTCGCCGTCAGTATAGGAAGGCAAGATCTACTATCTTCAGCCTACTCCACTACAACAGAGGGAGGCATGGCTTATGTCTTCGATCTGCTTCACCGTCAGTACAGGAAGGCAAGATCTACTATCTTCAATCTGCTCCGCTGTCAGTATAAGAAGGCAAGGTTGGTGTCTTCGATCTGTTTCGCTGTCAGTACAGGAAAAGAAGTTCTGCTATATTCATTGATTTGTTCTCTAGGGAACATGACCGGTATAATGAACCTAATTATGCCTAATGGTTAGGATGGCATGATCAAAATGAATCAAATGCTCCTAACTAGACATGTGTGAATGGTGTTTGCATGAATGCAAGATTTTATTTTTCGAAAATGATCTCGCTTAGGTTATCATTACTCAAAGTTTATTAAGGCTTTATCACTGACATGCTACAACTCCTTTTTGCCCGGCTGGCGTCTCCACTTAGTCAGATTGCCCCCACTGTAAACCTCAAAGTTCAATCCATTGGGGCGCAAAATTTGTACCATCATTCTCCCACTGTAATCCAAGGGTAGAAAAATATGGCCTTTTCTCAATTCCTTCCTATCACAATTCAAGGATATAGAATGTGAAACTCTTTGGTCCTTTACACCATTCCCAGGGTTTCATACTAAATGCCTATGCACAAATGAAGGATTCTCTTCTTCAAGGAAACCCCCTCTTATTGCTTGGTGATTATTGCGTGCTTGTTCATTGAAGCCCTATCACCGACACGACATCTTGTCACTTTGTTCAATAAATGTTTTGACAACAAAATCCAAAGAGAAAGTCTTAATTTAAACTCTTCCTTTTCAGATTTCCAACCTTTAAACCTGGTGCGTTCTAAACAATAGTCCTGTTTTAGGCTCCTATATTATTTAGAAACTTCTAGAGTAATATGCAAAACTTCCATTGTGAAAGTTTTATTAGTCCATTAATCATTATTGCAATGCAACATGCTTACAAAAAAAGGCCATAACAATGAATAAGAATAGAGTTGGTTCTGAGCATAGCTCGAAAGGAATAAATTATCAAAAATATTAAAGAAGGATAACAAAGATATTGGTTGGGAATGTGTATCTTGGAAAAGAATGAAGTATTCCAAGAACAAAAAATTCAATATAAATAGTATAAAAATTGGGTGCCTCAGATATCGCAGCTTGAATTTCTTTGCACAAACTTTCTAAAGACCCTTCTGAGGTTGACATGTGTTTAGGAGATCTACAGTGCTCTGTCGATGCCCCAAGATGTCGCCTACCCTTTCCTGTTGATTTAGGTATAACAAGATCACCACATGCCCCAATCTGATCAAGATTCTAGTTGCTCTAATCACCTTATGCCCCATTCTGATCCATATTTGAGCCGCCTTTTCGAGATTTCAACTCAAATCCCCTTTGGTCTCAAGGCACCCTTTGTGGGTTTTCACCTTGGCCTCTCCATTTTCTTTTCTTGTTTTGATTTTTTTAGGAATCAAGGTGTCCTCTGCACATTTTTACCTTGGTCCCTTCTCCTTCTTCAAGTGAAGTAATACTTGACTAAATCTGAGTTTGTAGGATTTGGCAAGTTTTTACCATCTATCCTATTTAAGATCAGAGCTCCCCCGGAAAAGGCCTTTGGCATCCATTTTCCTCTAAAACCTTTTGCGTAGGAAGAATCTTTCTCAACATTAGGTTCTCCTTATGGAATTCTTTGAGGCAAACCTTTTGATTGTAGGCCCACATCATTTGCCTTTGGTAAATCTGACTGTACTGAATAGCTTTTAGCCTTTTTCCTTCTGATCAGATTGGATTCATTCTGCTCAACCAAAACCCAGAGAACAGGGATTCTACTTCAATAGGTAGAACTACTTCCGTCTTGTAAACCAGAGAAAATAGTGTTGCCCCAGTCAAAGTTCCGATAAACGTTCAAAAACAAGGAAGGCAGATGGTAACTTCACATGCCAACCCTTGTAAGTCTTAGTCATTTTTGCAATTCATTATTTTGCAATACAGTGACAAACCGTGGTGTCTGATTTTGAATTGATTACAGCCCTCAGCTATTTTGCTATCATTCAGGTTCAATGCATTTTCCAATACCATCCTCTCTGGAATCGGCATATGATGACATTGACGCATGAAGCAGGCTCTATCCATTTGATGAAGTAATTAATGATCTCAACAGTGAAACAATGCCCATTAGAAGCCTTCGATGATGATGACGACCATGCCCCATTTTGCTCAAAATTTGAATCGGCCTTTTCGGGTTTTCAACTCAAAACCACCTTTGGTCACAAGACGCCCTTTACAGGTTTTCGCCTTGGCCTCTTCTTTTTCTCTTTTCTTTATTTTCATTTTTCATTTTTATTTTTTTCATTTTTGCTTTTGCTTTTGACTTTTCTTTTTCTTTTTCTTCTTTTTTGATTTTTTTGATTGAATCTGAGCTCATAGGGTTAGGTAAGTCTTTGTTATCCCTTTTAAGGAATCTTCTTTGATATCAGATTTCTTTCATAGAGCCTTTTGGGGCGAAACTACGGCTAAAAAATTTTGATCTTCCTCTTCCATCAGGATAAAATCTGACAACATCTTGAAGGGATGAAAACTCGACTTCAAATGGGCAAAACTATGCTGAGTCAACGAGAAAGGCATTACCCAGGCAAAGGATTGCATCGTTCATACTGCAAATTTCTGACATCGTGCTGTTGTGCAGATTTCATTATCAGTGGTTAACCCGGGCATATCCTGGTATGATCATACAAAAACATTTTTGAACTCTAGAGGTGACTCAACAAGGTCTTGCTTCGTCTTTGCAATCAGGTCAATTCTAATCTTCACCAAGCTCAGAATTTCTAATGATTCCTTGTGAGGTAGGATCTGTCTATCCTCCTGTTCTACCATCCTCAACAACTTCGGAGATAAGCTACAATCTATGTCATTTTCAAAGTCATGAGATCCTTCTAAAACATGTCTCGCTCAAAAAGAAAATTTGAGTTTGTAGCAGCGTCATTCATGTCATTGATATCTGGGGATCCATAAAGAATGTATAAATTTATGAATAATTATTTGTACAATATGATTATGAATAAATGATGTGGAAGAAAATCCAAAAGAATGAAATAATCAAAAATAATTATTCAAAAGAATGGAAGAACATTGGTTCAAAAATTGTCACAAAAATATATTTCATTAGAATAATAACGTTCAGACATGAGCCTATTTCACAAAGAAGTTCTCATTGCTCCTAGGCTAAAAGCAACGAGTACGTTCTGAATATTACTCTAAATAAGCTTTAAATGCTATAGGGATTTCTTTCGAAGTCCAATTGCTTAGAACACTCACAGGGTTATAAGGGCAGATATCTAACAAGGTCCCTTCTTCAGTTGCTTTTTCGTTGATGTGAACATTTCCCACTCTTCTTTATGCATTGCATTCACTCCATTTATCAATTATGATTGGGTAATGGATTTTTCGCACTGGAGGAATCATCAAATTTAACGACGCCCATACTGATAAGCCTTTCAATCACTTTTTTAAAGGCAATGCAATTTTCTATAGAATGCCCCGTCATTCCCGCATGATAATCGCATTGTGCATTTGCGTCGTACCATCTGCGGTATGGAGGCTGTGGAGGTTTTGAGTAGAAAAGGGCAACAATGTGCGCATCGAATAAGATTTGATACAGCTCCTTGTACGACATTGGAATTGGCGTGAACTGGAGGTTCTTAGTGCCTTGTTTCACACCAGATTCCTGTCTTGATGAACCTTGTTGACTAGCAACCACTTTTCTTGGCTGGTTCATCGTAATCGATTTGTTGTAAGTGTTCACATTGCTCACCTTATTTTCCTTCTTCTTTAAGTTTGACATTCTATTATTCTCTCCAGCATCAATCCTTCCACTTCTCACGACACTTTCAATCATTTCACCGCTCATGACTATGTCAGAAAAGCTTTTTGTAGCACTTCCTAACAAATGTGTGATAAACGGGGCTTTCAATGTATTAATAAAAAAACATTGTCATTTCCTTTTTCAGAAGTGGTGGCTGAACCTGAACCGTGAGTTCTCTCCACCTCTATGCATACTGTCTGAAGCCTTCATTCGATTTTTTCTCCAATTTCTGCAAAGTTATTCTATCAGGCATCATTTCTGATACATGATTGTATTGTCTCATGAAAGCCTGCGCCAAATCTCTCCAAGTAGCAATTTGGGTTTGGCTCAGCTGATTGTACCATTTTGACGCCGCCCCTGTAAGACTATACTGAAAGCAATGTATTAATAACTGATCATGATTGATATACCCTGTCATTCTCCTACAGAACATGGTGATATGGGCTTCAGGGCAACTGGTCCCACTATATTTCTCAAATTCCGGCATCTTAAACTTATAAAGAAGCAATAAATCTGGGACCAAACTCATATCTTTTGCATCTATTCCACGATAGCTTTCAATGTTCTCTATTGCTCTAAATTTATCTTCGATCCATCTCCATTTCTCCTCAAATTGCTTTGGTAGTTCCCCCTTTGCTTTATCCCTTTCAGTTATTTCATCAAATTCCGGGACGGCAAGATTAACCAGATTATCACTAGGGTTAGGGCCTGACCCAGCTTGGAAGTTCATCGGTATTGAAACATCAGCTTGAAACTGCGGAGGCCTAATCGAAATAGAAGATCTACGCGGATGCACCTCAGTTTTAACTTGCGCATGCGGAGGCATAAAACCTGAAGGATATGGAGGTCCCTCTTTGTGTTCTTCTTCATTAACCATAGGACCTTTCCCTTTATTTACTCTATTAGTCAGTAATTGCGTTAGCTTTGCCATCATGTCCTTTTGAGACTCCTACATCTTTTCTGTCATGTCATGTTGCATTTTTCAAATTGCTCCTTCATTTGCATTTGCAACTGATCTTGCACTTCTTTTTGCATTTGATCCAGTTTCTCCAATCTTTGATCCATTTCTTTAGTTTTGCGACGAGTACCATAAGGGTGTTTGGTTGGTTGGTTTTCCAGATTAGCTGAAATAAATTTATTCAATTAGACTCTTTCAATGGATTTTAATGCATATGATGTTATGTAATGTAGATGCATGAAATGAATGCCTAAAGAGACGTTGATTCTGATTCAATTACATTTAGAAAAATTTACTAGAAGGCAAATTTCTTTACATAAAGCAGATGCATGTACGGCCTCTCCCTTATATTCCAAGAGACAACATCGATCTTTTTCTTCATCTGTATTTTTGAGATAATCTCGCCAATAGATGCCACTGCTAGCTTCTTTTCTTGATCTTGGTCGCGATTCATTATCTGCCCATCTTCATAAGGCTCGTCAGCTTCTTTAAGGGAGTTGGAATGTCGAAGGCTCGTAGACAATCGCCTTGAAACCTCAGGCCACGAAGCAAGGTCATGAACTCTTCCATCGCCCTTCTTGTGTTTCTCAGAATATATTCAGGCAGCCGTGTTGTTTTCCACTTTATCAAGGAATCCGTATTCAATGACAAGCTTTGTAATTTAGTAATTGGATTTGAATCAATATCTCTTTCCTAAGATGTAAATGCAATGCAATCATAATCAAAACAAAACAAGATAGATTAGTACAAAACAGAAGCAAACAAGGAAAACAAAAGTACCTAGTCGGGTACCACTAGGGGTTAGGAGTGGCTCTACCTAGGATGGGTTCCTAAGGTCTTCTACATGCGGTTTGGCTCTAAAGTCAAGGTACCTGAACTGGCAGATTCCTCGATCTTCACCCATTATAGGCTCATACAGACCGAGTTCAGTTCAGGGGAATACATTTCCCTATGGTTGCACGGAGATGAAGATCTCACGAAGACATAGGTACAGATGTATCCCGAAAGTGATCCACTATCCTGCACGGACGTGAAAACCTCAAGAAGGAGTAGCTTCTCACTCCCACTAAAAAGGGTAAGACTAAAATAGCCTTTATGCAATATGATGCCAAAATATAGAGTTCAATCCATAGTAATCAATCACAAGTTAATGCAATAAGAGGATCGTAATTTTCAAATCAGATTTTTAATTTTCAATGATAAGACAAAAAAAATCACTTTTACGGCTTGACTCTCTATCGTTCCCCAGCGGAGTCGCCAAGCTGTCGAAACCATTTTTATTTGAAAATAGAATTCGACTTTTTAAAAAAAAGAAAATGGAGTCGCCACAGATCTTTTATTGAGGTGTGATCGGATAACCTTGAAAATAATTTTAGGTTTGTGAATTTTGAAAAAACATGTTCGGGAGTCGGTTACGCACGAGGAAGGGTTAGCACCCTCGTGACGCCCAAAATCAGTATCGAATTGATTGTTTAATGTCTTAATGTTGAAATTTTGAAAAGATTTTAAAATACGATCCTTACCAAATTGAATAATAAGACGCACTCATTTCGAAGAAATAAATTGCCACACTTAGTGAGTTAGGGTGCAACAATTCAATCGTCAAAATTTAGTATGTCTTTTCAATTGTCAAATTTTAAAATTCATGTATTTTGAGAAGGTTATTTGGTCATTTAAGTCAAACTAGAAATCAGAATCCAGTAAGTTAGGGTTCAATTTCTCGAAATTCTTAAACATCAAATATTGCCTTTATTTTAAAAATCGAGATAACAAAACACCATATCCAGTAAGTTAGGATCCAACATTTTGAAATTTTAAGAATTCTTTTTTTAAATTGTGTGGTTTTAATAAAATGAACATTTGATTATCTAAATTCATCGACATGAATTGAAGCACGATAAGTTAGGCATAATTCTCGAGAACTTATGAACACCAAGTTTTTAGAAATTATGAAATAAAACAATTATAGTGCTTTAATAGAATACAATTCTTACAAATAGAACATGATTAAATAACAATACATATAATGTAAAAGATAAATAACAATCTAAACTTAGACTAGAAGCAATCGAGCAAGTGATAGACAAATACTAACAATAATTTTAATCATATTATACAAACATCCATATTAATAATTAAGTACCCCATAAATTAATAATCCAAAAATAAAAATATTACAAATATTTGATACAATCTGTAATAAAACTAAAAAACAAATAAAAGGTTTAAATGAATTTTAATGAAAGATTTATATAAAAAATAAAAAATAAAAAAAATAAAAGTGAATAACTTAGAAATAATACCTACATTTTGATTTATATAATAAAACCTAGTATATACGTAATAATATATATATATATATATAAAAGTTAAAATAAAATAAAATAACAAATTTAAAAGGAATAATCCGTGTATGAAAAAAATTATCATTTGAAATAATATATTACTATATATATACATACGTATACTAAAGAAAAATATTATATATACATATATATAAAAAATATGAGATATTATTATAAAAATTTTGAAATTAATTGTATATATATACATACATGAAATAAAAATGTATAAATTGAACTAAGACAATATAGAAATAAAATAATAATACCTAAAAACATAAAATAATATCTTGTAATAAAATAAAAGGATCTATATAATAAGATAAAAAATAAAAGACTAATAATAATAATAATAATAATAATAATAATAATAATAATGATGATGATGATGACCAATAAAAATAATAACAATAAATCAATTAATTTAATAAAAGTGGACCTATTTCGAAATCAAACAGAATTTAAAGGGCTGATTTGAAATAAATAGATAAACAAACGAATTGAGAATGGCTTAAAATTAAAGGGACTAGTAATTAAGAGCATAAATCCAGGCACCCAAACTTAATCATTGAAAACGATGTCGTTTAATCATGGACCCAATTGAAATTGGAACTAAATATGAGATAACAATTAAAAAACAAATAAAAACTGGATTGAAATGAAAAAAATGCGGAGGGGCTTGTTGCGTAATAAACCCATCAGACCTAAAACGCGCGGATCCTTCCCTTGGGTCCAGTCACCGCGCCGGTCGAAGACCTTTAAATGGCGCCATTCAGGGTTGTTATTTAAACTAAGTGTTCTGTAAAAAAAATACATTTGCATCAGCAAAAAAAAAGGGGCCGAAACTCTCTCCTAGGGTTTCTGACCCTAGCTTTCGTGCTGCTTGCGGGCTCTGTCGCTCTCGCCGCAAATACACCGTCAACGGTGATCGGAGCTGCACCCCTATGGGCTATTTAGCTCCTCCTCGCGCGGATCCGAAGGTGCTACCAGGTATGAGTTCTAACTCCTCCTTTTTTCTTTTATTTGCTCTATATATATGCTTATATGTGTGATTAATAACAAAACAAAAAAAGAAAGAAAAGCAATTGGAAAAATAACAGAATGGAAAATAGGAAAAAAGAAAACCTTTTTTCTTTGTATTGATTTCGTGCGTCTGTAACCCTTATAGATTCTGAAAAATGGCTTTATATAGCCGAAAAGAAGATAAAAATTACAAAATAAAGATACATTTTTGCTCTGTTCTTCCTTTTCTTATTTTTCCTTTTTTGCTGTCGATTTCTGCTTCTTCTTTTTGTCTGTCTTTTTTTGCTTTGTGTGTTGTAGGTGTACAGAGGCCGTACGGTGACGCGTGTGAGGAGTGGCTCGAAGGTGTGGTGGCGCACGCACGAGAGGGGAGCGATGGTCTTGGCTGCTGGTGCTAAAAATGAATGCCTAGGGTTTCTTCTTGTGGTTAAGGCTAGTGGGCTTAGGTTTAGGTGATTGCGTTGATTGGGTTGGGGATATCGGGCTAAGCTAGTGTTTGGGTACTTAATTTAACTTGGTTTGTAACCTGGACATTATGGTTTTTGGACCATTATTTTATTTTATTTGGTTTAATAAAATGGGCCGGGCAAATTGGCCTATTACAATAACTATATTACAACCTGGCTCGTATACTTGCGAACGCCACCTGAAATCTATATCTTTAGTTGAAATATTCACAGTCTGGACTTTGGTACGTCCGAAGGCAGCCACCATGCCGATTTTTACCGAAGGTTTATTAAAGATTTTTCAAAAATTTCAAAGCATTTGTGTATGGTTTTAGAAAAATACACCAGTTTTAAGTTGAACAAACCATGCTTGGAATCTTTTGAAGAGTTGAAAATTTGGTTAATCTCAACCCCAATAATTGTTACACCTGATTGGAACTCTTCTTTTTAGTTGGTGTGTGACATAAGCGATTTTGCTGTGGGAGCTGTGATGGGGAAAATAAGAAAGAAAGTGTTTTATCCTATCTACTATGCAAACAGAACTTTGACAGGAGTCCTGCTTAACTATATAGTAACTGAAAAGGAACTCTTTGCCATAGTTTTTGCTTTTGATAAGTTCCATTATTATCTTATAGGTACAAAAGTCACAGTGTTTACTGGTCATGTGCCATCAAATATTTACTCTTAAAGAAAGATGCTAAAATAAGATTAATTCGATGAATATTCTTACTCCAATAATTTGACCTTGAGATCTAAGGCAAAAAGGGAGTTAAAAATCAAGTAGCTAACCATTTATCGAGGTTGGAACAAAATGAGGTAACTCATTCACTTGTTCCCATTAATGAAAATTTCCCAGATGAGCATATCTTCAAGGAAAATAAAATCCATGAAAATGCCTCCCGGAATGACATACCAAAAAAGAAAGAAATTCCTTCATGATAGTCAGTATTATTTTTGGAAGGAGCCATTTTTGTTTAAACAGTGTACTGATGATATAATCAGGAAGTGTGTAGTTGGAAGAGAGATTGACTAGATTCTATACCACTGCCATTCATCTCCAAGTGGGTGACATTTTAGTGGTTCCTGCACTATAGCAAAGGTATTACAAGCTAGATCTTCTGGCCTACGGTGTTTAAGGATGCATACGCACTCATGAAAAATTACAATATATGCCAAAGGACTGGAAACATATCAAGAAGGAACGTAATGCCCTTGACAAACGTCTTAGAAGTAGAATTATTTAATGTATAGGGCATTGATTTTTTAGGCTCGTTTCCTTCTTATAGTAACAGGTACATCATAGTGGCAATTGATTGTGTATCGTAGTGGGTGGAAGTTTAGACATACCCAACAAATGATGTTAAGGTTGTCATGAGATTCTTACATAAGCATGTATTTACAAGGGTTGAGACTTTATGAGCTATAATTAGCAATGAAGGATCTCACTTTGTAAACAAATGGCTTAAGTGGTTGCTTGACAAGTATGACGTGAAACACAAAATTGCCATTACCTATCATCCATAGTCAAATAGGAAATTTGAATGGGTAAACCATAAGATCAAATGAATCCTTAAGAAAGTGGTTCAACCTAACCAAAGAGGTTGGTCCCAAAGGCTCGATGATGCTCTATGGGCGTATCAAACAGCTTTTAAGACACCGCTAGGAATAACTCCTTATTGGTTAGTCTTTGGAAAGACATGTCATTTTCCGCTTGATTTGGAAAATAAAGCTCACTAGGCCTTAAAACAATTTAATTTGGATCAAAAGTAAGACGGTGAGAGAAAAATGTTACAGCTTGATGAGCTTGAGGAATTAAGGTTGTTTTCGTACATGAATACCATGATGTGTAAAGAAAAGATTGAGAGTTGGCATGACAAACGTATAGAACCTTAAGAATTTAGAGAAGGTCAAGAAGTATTGTTGTTTGATTCAAGGCTAAGATTATTTCCTGAAAAAGCTCAAATCCCGATGGAAAGGACCATACACCATTCACAAAATCTATCCGTATGGAGTGGTAGAATTACAAGATAAAAAGGGAGGTACATTTAAAGTTAATGGTTACCATTTCAAACACTTTTGGATTAATAATGTTGAGCGAGCTGAGACCGTGCTCGACCTAATGGACGGGCAATTTACCTAAAAAAGTCATTTTTTTTTCAAAATTTACTGAAATGGGCTGATTTTTTTGATTATTTACTGGAATGGTCCATTTTCCGGGAAATTGCGTCCACGTCGTGCGATGTCGAGTGCGATGTCGGGACATCAGCGTCACGTCGGCGCGACATCGACGTGGAAGGAAATCACGCCCTCAAGGACGCGATTGCCTTCCACGTCAACAGGTCGCGCTGACGTGGACGCGATGTCCTAACACGTAGCGCGTTCTCGGGGACACGATTTTGACGTTGATTTTACGTTTGGTTTTTTTGGCTTTTAGGGTTTAGGGTGCAGGCTTTTTAGGGTTTAGGGGTCCCGGAATAAATTATTTCGAGTTGACGTTTCTGGTCAAATAGTATAAAATCGCGCCCTCGAGGATGCTAATTGAGAAGAAATTGTGAAATCATGCCCTCGTGGACGCGATTTCGCTACAGTTAGTCATGTAAGAAATAATTTTTTTTTGACGTTTCTGAGCAAATAGTATAAAATCGCACCCTCGTGGATGCGATTTTGCTACAGTAGCAAGTTTGGGCTGAGGCTATAAATTAGGCAGAAAATGTTCTTAGAATGCATAAGTCATAGCGGAAACATTTTAGAGAGGCTAAGAAAGTAAGAGTTTCAAAATGAGTGAACGTATTAGTGCTGTTATTTACTACAATGGTGAGGTTTGCCACACCGAGAATGGTGTTGTTTTTTTGTCGGAGAATACGGTGCGACTGTCATTTAACCAGAACATAGATTTGACAGAACTTCGTAAAAGAATTAGGCGTAAAATCTTCGGAACGACGCCAATGAAAGTTCTGTCAATCATGTATCGATTTTGTTCTTGTTTTTATCCGGTGACATATGACTCGTTCGACATAAAAGGTGCTCGTAGCTTGGAGGGAATGGTGCAGACTCATCTTGCTAGCGGAGTAACTTATATTGAGTTATATGTACAATTTACGTCACCAACTGATGTACTTCCGTCCGGTGTTCGAGATGTATACACGACCCCTGGCTGACACTCGGTTAGCGGGTTACAAAATACGGAACAGCCCATGTTCGGTAGCGGTGTCGAATGCACATCCCCGCAAGGCACTCTGTCGGTGGATGGGACATGTATGTCAGTGGCTCGACGTTTGACGCTGGAAATACGTACTGGGGAACTGCATCACGTTCTAGTGGATGGCAATCTACATCTAATTGGGGACGTTATCAAATGCTAAGAAGAAGGGATGACGTACTACCTACGACATCAACCGGTGAGGGGACATCGTACGCTGCAGATGATTGTGGGTTAGAAGATGACTCCGATGTGGATCCACCTCGAGAGCTCGGGCCGGATGGTGCAGAGGTGGGATTATTTTCTGAACCGGAGCCTATTCCAACAGAAGGTGAAGATGGTGAAAGGAGTTCAGATGATGAAGAAAATCCACGATTCAGAGCATACTCACCTCCAGTCCACATGTATAATGTCGATCTGGCAGCAGATGATGCGTTACAGTTTCCAGATCTACAACACCGGTTGCGCGATCGTACAAGTTCGGGGGTAGATTTCGGTGAACTTGAAGTTGGTAATCAGTTTACCAATAAGGATTGTTTTATTGGTGCTTTGAAACAACATAACATCAAAAACGACATTAATTACCACGTCGTTAAATCAAAATCTGATAAGTTTGAGACGAAATGTGCGGTGCAAGACGGCACATGTTCATGGAAAATCGTCGCCTCGTTAAGGAACAGGACAGAGTTGTGGGAGATAAAAAAGTACAAAGGTCCACATACATGTGCTGCAGGTATAGTATTGAATGTATCTGAATAATAATTTTATTTTGCCATGTTGCATTATATAATGTACTCCCTCTGTAAGTGTTTCACAAGATCATCCCAAAATGGATTCAGCTATGTTGGCTAGCTTGATACTGCCCACGATAAAAGCAAATCCTAGGACTTCAGTTCCGGTGATAATTGCCAATATCCGTAGCCAAATGGGGTACACGCCCTATTACCGCAAGGCATGGATAGCTAAGCAAAAGGCGTTGGAGAAGATGCATAGTGGGTGGGACGCCTCATATAATGAAATATGGCAGTGGTGTCAGGTGCTAGAGAGATACGTCCCAGGTGCCATCACAGACCTTGAAACGGAACATGCGTACTACAACGACCGATTGCTACGTGGATGCCAAGTGTTCAAACGCCTATTTTGGACCTTTAAGCAATGTGGATATCCGTGAAACAACCAGTCAACAGAAGTTGTGGGGATGGTGTAGGAACCCAGGCCATACAAGTCGATCATGCCCTAATCGCAATAGTTGAATGTAATTGTAGAAAAAATTATATTTTTATTCAATTATTAATTGATAATTGTGATAATTGTTAGTAAAATTATCAAATTACTTTAATTTCTTAATTGTTAGTACCAGTCAAAACATTTTACCAAATCTAACATTATGTAAAACTATGTAAAATTATTAAGCCCAATAACTTTTGTTAATGGTTAGTAAATTTATCAAATTATGTAAAATTATTAAGCCCAAAAGGTGTGTTAATGGTTAGTAAGATTACCAAATTAGGTAAAATTATGTTATGGTTTTTAAATAAATTAGGTTAGGGTTTTAAATAAATTAGGTTTGGGTTTTAAATAAATTAGGTTAGGGTTTTTAATTAAATTAGGGTAGGGTTAGGGTTTTAATTAAATTAGGTTAAGGTTAGGGTTTAGGGTTTTAAATTAGGTTAGGGTTAGGGTTTTAATTAAATTAGGTTAAGGTTAGGGTTTAGGGTTTTAAATTAGGTTAGGATTTTTAATTAAATTAGGTAGGGTTAGGGTTTTTAAATAAATTAGGTTAGGTTAGGGTTTTTAAATAAATTAGGTTAAGGTTAGGGTTTTAATTAAATTAGGGTAGGGTTAGGTTTTTAATTAAATTAGGTTAAGGTTAGGGTTTTAATTAAATTAGGGTAGGGTTAGGGTTTTTAATTAAATTAGGTCAAGGTTAGGGTTTTTAAATAAATTAGGTTAAGGTTAGGGTTTTTAATTAAATTAGGGTAGAGTTAGGGTTTTAATTAAATTAGGATAAGGTTAGGGTTTTAATTAAATTAGGGTAGGGTTAGGGTTTTTAATTAAATTAGGTTAGGGTTAGGGTTTTAAATAAATTAGGTTAGGGTTAGGGTTTTTAAATAAATTAGGTTAAAGTTAGGGTTTTTAATTCAATTAGGGTAGGGTTAGGGTTTTAATTAAATTAGGTTAAGGTTAGGGTTTTTAATTAAATTAGGTTATGGTTAGGGTTTTAATTAAATTAGGTTAGGGTTAGGGTTTTTAATTAAATTAGGTTAAGGTTAGGGTTTTAATTAAATTAGGTTAGGGTTAGGGTTTTAATTAAATTAGGTTAGGTTTTTAATTAAATTAGGTTAAGGTTAGGGTTTTAATTAAATTAGGTTAAGGTTAGGGTTTTAATTAAATTAGGGTAGGGTTAGGGTTTTTAATTAAATTAGGTTAAGGTTAGGTTTTTAATAAAATTAGGGTAGGGTTAGGGTTTTAATTAAATTAGGTTAGGGTTTTTAATTAAATTGGGTTAGGGTTAGGGTTTTAAATAAATTAGGTTAGTGTTAGGGTTTTTAAATAAATTAGGTTAAGGTTAGGGTTTTAATTAAATTAGGTTAAGGTTAGGGTTTTAATTAAATTAGGTTAGGGTTAGGGTTTTTAATTAAATTAGGTTAGGGTTTTAATTAAATTAGGTTAGGGTTAGGGTATGAAATAAATTACGATTTTTATTACGTCAAATAGAACTTCTATTTTATTATATCAAATAATATCAAAATAACTCGGGAAAATTTCTCTGCGTAGTACATCAAATAAACTTCTATTTCATTACATCAAATAATAAATTTTAATACGGTAATCAATGTCTATGACCGGGGTATTCAGTTCCACATGGCGGCGGTCGACAGTTACGCGCTGGATTCCTCCTTCCTCTAGCTTCTGGCGGTGGTTGTTCTTCTTCCGGTGGTGATTGTTGTTCTTCCGGTTCGGCGTCTGGTTGTTGGACTTGGGACGATGATCCACCTTCAAAGAATAGTGTATGTGGAGGTGTTTGCATCATGAACGGCGACGATGTTTGAAAGCCATGCATTGCTGGCGACTGGTAAAAAGGAGAGCTCCCCGACGGCCCCCTTGCGACCCCTCCTACGCCGCTGCCCTAGTTATTGGTGGTCCGCTCGGCATAGTAGGAAATGGAGCTGATCCAGGCATTTGGCTCCAACCTACCATATGATTCGGAAAAGGATACATGTACGGGTTAGGGTACATATAAGGGCTAGGAAACACACCTGGCATCATAGAGAAAGGCGATTGCGTCGGTATCATCTGTTGAATTGCTGCGTCAGGTGACTGTGTCGGTGCTCTCGTTGGGGCCGGTGATTGCATGCCCGCTGATGATGCGTCGGGTGACTGTCTGGGCCTCGTTGAGGGGCTGCCTTTGAAGTCTTCTCGTCTTGGATTTAGAGGCCCACGCTTTCCCCTTCCGAGACGTAATTGCCGTTGCCTCTCCTCTGGCGTAAGTAAATACGGCTTCCCATGGATCCTAAACCATGGCATGTATTCTGGAACGCACGCTAACTTCGGAACGATGATTTCTTCCCGAGTAGGTAGATATTCATGCCGATTTTCCCACATTTTTGTGTACTCTGACCAGTATCTAGGCCAATCCGTACCTAATAGCCGAAGGTCAATTTTGTGGTGATCGTCAAACACCTCAGGGTCCGCAGGAATCGGTTGTCTACATCCAAACTGTCGTAGGACTCTGTCTGTCTGGTGGGGCTCCACGGTTGCATAGTTGATCAACACCACTTTCGCGTGCCAAGCGTTCGGATTTTGTAAAAACTCTTCCGGGATTACTGCCCGGATTACCGGATCCTCGTATGGTGTCCATTGAAACTACATGAACATGATAGAAATATCAGTTATATACATAATACATAATACTAAATACTATATACCGGTCCCACTAGCGAATGTATGGAAATATCTATTTGCAATAATACTTACTTCTGCTTCCGACCGTTGCTCCAATAGAAGCCGTATATCTTCAAGTTCAGACGGTAATCCACGATAACTTGCTGGATGGTTCCACCTAATTAAATAAATTTTTAGCATACTTTTATTCTTACAAAATCTACATAAAAATTCCAAAATGTAATATAAAATTTACCTCGTTACGAGTGGGAATGTATGTGGGTGGTTCACTCGAGGACATAGAAATGGAAAGCGAAATCGTGCCCATGATTGCAGTAGTGACAGGCAACCTCCAATGTTTGCTCTCCTCGGTAGCGTCGCCCCGCACATCTCCCGATATAATGTTGCCAAGACGGCAGACCCCCAACTAAATTCACCGGCTCCTCTAAAATCAATGAGTTTTAGCAGCCACCTTAGATGTACACGGCTCCGTGACGTGTCGGGCATCAGATAACCTCCAATTATTTGAAGAATGTATGATCGAGCATATCAGATTCTTTCAATTTCAGTTGAATTTGCATTCGGATCGGGGAAGGTGGCACGTAACCAGCCCATCTCCACCCTACCTCCATCCATTTTATCCGAAACAGCGCCCAAAAGCTCGTAGCACACCGCCTCCCAATTGCTAGATTGGGCAGACCCGGTGACTGGGTGCCCATCCACTGGCAATCCCAATTGCAGATGGACATCTTCTAGAGTGATAGTGCACTCACCACATGGAAGATGAAATGTGTGCGTCTCAGGTCTCCACCTCTCGATCAACGCACTGATTAGTTTCGGCTCCAACTTGCATCCCCAGCCTACCGTCGCCACGTGCCAAAAACCCGCTTCCCGCAGGTAGTTCTCTACTAACGGTGATGGAGGACCATGCATATTCCGGATATTGCATTCCAATACCCGATCTTCAGACTTTTATAACAAATAATAAATTAATAATTTTCTAAAAATACATAAATAAAAATATCTTAAATAATATTTAAATTTTAAATTTAATACTTACCATTTTCATTTGCTCCACCGATATGTGATTCCTATCAAGACGAATCCGGCCATTGATGAAAATATAAAAAAATTTAAAATTATTTTAAAAAAATATAAAAAAATTTGAAATTATTTAAAAAAATGAAATTGAGGGGAAATTGAAATTTAATATGGATTTGAGAGATTTTTGGAATGAAATTGAGAGGATTTTGGAAGGAAATTGAGAGTTTAAGAGAATTTTGGAAGGAAATTGAGAGGATTTTGGAAGGAAATTGAGATAGGATTTGTTTGTGAAAAAAAAAGGGTGGGGGGTTTTATAGTTTTTTTTTTACCGTTGGGGGGGCAACGGTCAAAAATTTGACCGTTGGGGTACTATTCACGCGCGGGGGACATCGTGTCCACGTCAGCAGGTCGCACTGACGTGGACGCGATGTCCTGACACGTACCCTGACATCGCGCTGACGTGGACGCGATTTCCCGAAAAATGGACCATTCCGGTAAATAATCAAAAAATCGACCCATTTCGGTAAATTTTGAAAAAAAGGCTTTTTTAGGTAAATTGCCCTTAATGGACCTGTAATTTTTATTTTTAATTTTTAATAAATGGCATGACTAGAATTTCTTTTTCTTGAATTAGCACATTAAATTAATTATATCTAAGGAGATTGGAACTTAAGCAGGACTATTTGTGACCCCTGCAACTTTTCTTGGGAATTGAATTTGATGTAATTTTTCGAGAAGAAATTTTCTAAGTATCCCAAAAGGAATTTTTTTAATTTTAATTTTTATTTGAAATTTTATTTTTACTTGTTTATGTTTAATAAGAGGATCAAATTGGCCCAAGTACTAATCAATTTATTTTTCTAATTCAATTTAACTTTTTAGTACAAGAAATAACTATAGTTTGAGCTTGAGTCCCAAAATAATGAAGAGGAGAAAATACCTCCTAATTGCCGTCCATAACATCCCCCAAAACCTTAAATTTGCTGCCACTCTCACTTCCCTCCATACCTTGCCACCCAAGCATCCCTTGTAGCAAAATTTTAGCTAAAACGTTGCCCTAGTTTGTCACTATATAAACCCCTCTCTACCATCATATTTTTCACACCACTCAAGTAGTTAACCTCAACCCTAGCCACCTGTTTTTTCTCTTTATCGTCTGCCTCAAGTTCCAAAAGTTTCTCCCTAATTTTCCCTTATTATCGCAAAACCCTATTATCACCATTGCTACCTATTCGCCGTAGCAACCCTTCCCACCACAACAACCGTTGTTACCTACCTTGTTTGCTACCACAATCCTATTGCCGCCGCAAATTCTTCACTGTTGCAATCTCTTTGCCACCGCAACCTTCACCTCAAAAAGTGAAAATTTTCTTTTCTTTCAAGAAAAGTTATCATGTCTCAAAAGAGAACTAGATCTTCAAAGAATTCAACTAAAAATCCAATTGTGATTCAAGATGAGGAAGCAAAGAAAAGATTTGATTCCATATTCAAAAATCAACCCATGATGCCAGAAAAAGTTTTCAATTTGGAGAGCATTGGTAAGAGGATTATGCCTTTGTCAATTCGAAAAACAATTAATGCCTTAAATTGGAATCATTTTTGTGATGCACGATCAATGCCTGAAGAGGAATTAGTGTGAGAGTTCTACGTCAATTTTACCATGCCAGATGCTACTTAGGTTCTTGTTCTTAAAAAGAAGGTACCCCTTACTTCTAAGTCCATTAATGATTTGTTTAACTTACCTGATGTTGAAAAAGATGAGTATTGTGCCATGAAAACAAATATCAATTGGGATTTTCTGCAACAAGTGCTTAATGTTGTTACAAATCTGGGATCCTAATGGATTATTAGAAAATACGGTAGTCATTTTCGCCGAACGGAATACCTAAATCCAATGTCTAAGGTATGGTTCTAATTTGTTCGATATAGCTTCATGCCTATCTCACATAGTTCCATATCGATGGAACAAATGCTTTTGTTGCATGCAATTATGACAGAAAGATCTATCAATGTTCAAAAAATTATTCTCAAAGAATTCCAAGATTGTGCTAGGAAAAAGGCAGGAAGTGCCTACTTTTCATCATTGATTACTTCACCATGTTTGTGAGCCCAAGTCAAATGAAAGGTGAACCTGAAGGGTTGTTATCTTCAAGGTTGCATAACAATACATGATCTTGAAAGGTTAGTGGAGAATGTTGAATGGATGAACCAGATCGAGCCGAATGAACCGGTGAACCATAATCTTATTAGTCATCAACGAAACTTGAATCAGAAGTTGATTTGGTAAATGAAATAGAAGAAAAAAAATTGAAGGTGAACCAAACAGCCTTGAGCCAAGTGTGGAACCAAATGTTGCTGAACTAGTGGAGCCAAGTTTTAATCATGAGTTAACCATTCCAATGCCCACTTCTTCAAACACTATGAAGAAATCAAAATTTTCAGCTATGATGGATATGTGGAAATTTATGGATAACCAACAACAAGCTTATTGGAAATATGCAAAAATTAGAGATGATTCCATAAGGAAGACTTTTAAAAATATCTCTAACAATTTCATTCCTAAGTTCTTAGATCATACCTTCGAGTCATTAAAAGGAAAGGATGTGAATTCAAATGAGAGTGAAAAGGCAAAGGAGCAAGACAAGGAGGATGATTCAGACGAATAAAAGGGGGAATTTCTTTTCCTTTAGTATTTTTTATTTATTATATTTTAAGAATATTTTATTTTATGCATAATAAAGTTGAATAATTTACAAATTAGGAATAAAATAAGCCAATGCTCTTCCATTAAATTTTTGTTCTCTAGTGAAGAACAAAGTAGTGTGGCAATGTAAATGTACATGTCTAAGGATTGGATTTTTCAAGAAAGACTTGATACTTAAGCAGTCTTCATGACTCACCTCTTTTTTTTGAGTCCTATCTGGTGTACAATTTTCATTCACTACTTAGTTATTTTGTAATGAGGAAATTTGATAGTACTAGAAAGAACATACGTTTTCTCCCTACTTATTGGTTAATTTGTACCCATTTAGTTATCTTTAGCATATATTTTAGCATTTTCAGTTTAGTAAATTGCATTTTATAACTCAGTGGATCTCAGCTTATTTATTCTTAATTTTGTCATGTTTTGGTACTGATGTCGCTGTATGAGTGTTTTTAGATTGCACCCAGAATTGTCGCTGCAACTGAAAGCTGTCCAGATAGGAACAAAAATGCGTGAGCTATCCAATCTGGTACAACTAACTTGTATGTACAGAGGGCGCATGATTCTGATGAAAGGACACCTGAGTTATTTGGGGAAAAATATATAAATATTCATAAAAAAAGAAAGAGAAAGAGAGCTTTTTGTATTATCTTTTTCAACTTACCTTGGGAAGCTTTCGGCTTTGGTGGCTTAAGCTCCGATGGGTGAACCAACGTGAAAATGATGCAAACCAACTCTTGACGAGGAGCCCTGAGTGCGACACAAGGAGGAATAGACAGATCTAAGTCGAGTTGTCTAGAAATAGTATTCTCCACTTGTTTATTTTATTTTTCTTTTCTAAACGTTGGTGATTACTTTCTATTTCATGTTTGTATGGAAGTACACATGATTTCTGAGTTAAATTTTATTTTATTCAATCTTGCTTCTACGGTTTAATCTTTGGGTTTGAATTTTTTTAGCATGGAAGTGTTATTACGGTCACTGACACTGGAAGGTGCAGTGATAGTTCAAGCTAACAAGCATGACAATGGAAGTTCCTTGAGGATTAGAGGAACTTAATCCACTTGTTCTTAACAGTGTTCCATTGTCAACATCGGAAGGTGGGTTTAATGTACATTTTTAAGTCTTAGATTAAATATAGAAGTTAAGCTTGGTAAGATATTAATTACAGTTTAATGCATCAACAATCACCTATCCTTTTTACCCTATGAGCACTTAGCATTCTGTTGAATATTCATGTTGAGAATCCCAGTTTCTCACTATCATATTTTATCTTATTATTTTCAAGTTATTGCTTCGACAACTACTTTCACAATTTATCTCATTTTATCTATTTATTGTACTGACATTGATAGACAAAAGACAACCATTCTCATGGGATCGATATCCGACAGACTCATATCTGTCTACTATACTTGCATCCACAATGTACGCTTGCACATTATTGTTGTGACGTTAAACAGTCGATCAAGTTTTGGCACTGTTTCTGGGGATGACGTTTGTTTGATGTTTATTTTTATTTTTTTATTTCATAATATTTAGTTGTTACTAAATTGTTTTCTTTTTGCCATTATTTACACATTTTATTTTAGGTGTTGTATGACTCGAAGCAATTCAGAGTTTATTACCGATTTTGATCCAAAAATTGAAAGAACCATTCGGAGGAGACTTCGAGAACAAAGGAATATGGCTTTGCAAAGAAACAATGCAGTCATACCCCCGATGCAGAACCAAAATGCTAATGACCCACAGTTCCAGCAAGATGCGCAAATATAAAACAGGCCTATACAAGATTTTATGGTACCTGTCTTGGATGACTTACAACCAGGAGTTGTTAGGCTAGCAATCCAAGCTGGGATTTTTGAATTCAAGCCAGTAATGTTCCAAATGCTGAATTCTAATGAGCAATATGCTGGACTGCCACATGAAGATGCACCAGAACATCTAAAATAATTTTTATTGATTTGTGTTTCCTTTAGTCAACAAGGCGTTCCTGATGACGCTTTGAGGATGCATTTATTTCCTTATTCCTTGCAGGAAAGAACTCGTACTTGGTTCTTTAGGTTACCTGCTAGATTAATTACTTCTTGGAATGCACTAGCAACACAGTTTGTTTTGCGATTTGACCCACCAATAATGAATGCTCGTCTCCAAAATGATATTACAGCTTATCATCAGCTGGATGTTGAAAATCTTCACACCACATGGGAACGTTATAGATCTTTACTTCAACGTTGTACCATGCACGACATTCAATAGGAAACACAAATTGATATGTTCTATAATGGGTTGAATTCACACACGAGGAATCTTGTCGATGCATCAGCCAATGGTCCTTTACTGGATTGTACTTACAATAATGCTACTGGAATTCTTGAGAGAATTGCTCAGAATAATTATCAATATCCAATCCCTAGAGCTACACAAGCAAATGCTACTCTGGGAGTTATTGAATGGGACGCAATATCTGCACTTAGTGCTCAAGTTTCTTCTCTTGCAAATATGATAAAAAAATATGCAAGGGACTAGTGACGTTGCACCTATACAAGTCGCTCAACAAGTTGATATTCTGACCTTTTGTTGTGAGATTTGTAGTGACAACCACAGCTATGAATATTGTCCACAACATGTAGAAAATGCATTTTATGTTAGTAGCATCTGCAACAATTCTTATGGTATCTCTTATAATAATTCTACACGCAATCAACAGTCTTGTGGAACTTAGAGTGCTAGACAAAATGTTGCGCCATTTCGATATGGGCATATATCTACTCAGGGTAGTTATAATCCAAAGGAAGAGAATTACAATCAACAAAAACAGAACTACAATCAACACCCTTCCATGTATCCACAACAAGGCCAAATGAATCCACACCAGAATCAGACACTGCCACAACCCTTTTCAATGTCGAATCAACATGGTCAAGAACATAGACGACAATAATACATACATGCTTCTCCTTCTGACCCGTTAGCAGCTCTTGAAACTTTAATGCGGGAGCATATGACTCACACATAAGCTATTGTGCAAGGGAATTTATCTTCTATTCGGGCGTTGGAGGCTCAATTAGGACAACTTACTTTGAATCTGAAAACTCGACCACCGGGAAAACTACCTAGTGATACAAAAAATCCCAGTCTAATAGGGAAAGAACACTATAAGGCTATCACTTTTAGGAGTGGTAAACAAACTGGTGAGCCGACTTCAGACTCTATGTTAGCACCTTAAGATACTAGTGATGTGATCCCTGATAAGAAGGTTGAATCTGAAGAGCCTGTCGATGTACTAGACAAAGAAGTTCCACAAACTGTCACTCACATGCCTCATGTTCGACCCTCAAAATTGTTGACACAATCAAGGGTGTCGGCGCAATCAGATGTATCTCTACCTTTACCTTTCCCACAAAGTTTCAAGGAGAATGAGCATGACAAGCAGTACCAATAGTTCCTAGAAACACTAAAGCAACTTTAGGCCAATATTCCTTTAGTAGATGCTCTTGTGCAAATTCTAAATTATGAGAAATTTATGAAGGAGCTTTTGTCTAAGAAAAAGAAGCTCAGTGATATGGAAACTATTGCACTCACAGAGGGTTGTAGTGCTGCTTTGACAAATAAGTTTCCCCTTAAAATGAAAGATCCTGGGATTTTTACTATCCCATGTTCCATTGGCAACCATTATTTGGGCAAGGCCTTATGTGATTTAGGATCTAGCATCAAATTAATGCCACTATCTACTTTCAGAAAGTTGGAAATTAGTCACATGGAATCTACTACAGTGACATTGCAACTAGCTGATCGATTCATGGCTCAACCCGAAGGGCAAATTAAAGATGTCTTAGTTTGCGTTCCGGTTGATTTTATCATACTTGATTGCAAGGCAGACAAGGAGGTTCTCGTAATCTTGGGATGACCATTTTTATCCACTGGACGAACTCTTATTGATGTTTACAAAGGTAAACTAACCATGCGACTTAACGATAAGCACGTTACCTTCAGTGTTTTCGAATCAATTCAATGCAAGGACAAAGAAGAATGCCATGCTGTCAATGTGCTAGATGATTTAATTGTGGAAGAATTTAACGACCAAAGCATAATACTTTCTGAGGAGTTTGCAGTGGCATCTGATGATGAATTCTTAGATAATTGTGACAACGGAGTTGACGCTAATCATATTGAATTCAGGCATAGATGGTAGATTGAATCCTTAGATTTAGCATGTGTGTTTGAAAATTTTTGTTACATTCGATGCTTAATTCTTGAATCATGTGAACTATCAATGAATGAGTTGGATAAATTTGACTGAATGTTGTATCTTCAGTTCTTTAATGAATGATTTAGGTTGCATTAGTAATGGATGACTAGTAGCATTCTTTAATCTTGAATGAATCTACCTTTTATAGCTACTGAAATGTATATATAGTTATGAATAAGAGACACTCCGGAGTGGGTGTATTGTGAAATTTTAAAGGGGGAACACTCCAACGCAAGCGTTAGAAAAATGAATCTGGCCAATGGTTGTCACTGCACGAGTGTGTCGGGCAATTATGTACTCCTTGGGGGTTTGATGCACTCTATTGGTACTTCTCAAGACTAAAGGTACAATAATTCAATGATATTCACTGTTCATAACAAAAAGAAGAGAGAGAAACATATATTGTACAATAGATGTTTTATTGGTAGATAGAATATAGGATTTAAAGTATGATAGTAGTTTTGATGAAGTTGCAATCTTATTCATTCATACTTATGTATTATCGATGCAATATTTTGTCATTTGAATGTGACTTATTCATTGGGATTTTAGGTCATTCAAGTTGCTAGAATGATCATTTGCCTTAGTGAATTCCTATGTAGCCTTGCTAATTTCTGTTTTACTTGAGGACAAGTAAAAACTCAAGTTTAGGGGTGTGATAGTACTAGAAAGAACATATGTTTTCTCCCTACTTATTGGTTAATTTGTACCCATTTAGTTATCTTTAGCACATATTTTAGCATTTTTAGTTCAGTAAATTACATTTTATAACTCAGTGGATCTCAACCTATTTATCCTTAATTTTGTCATGTTTTGGTACTGATGTCGCTGTATGAGTGTTTTCAAATTACGCCCAAAATTGTCGTCCCACCTGACAGCTGTCCGGATAGAAACAAAAATGCGTGAGCTGTCCAATCTGGTACAACTAACTTGTACGCATAGAGGCAACATGATTCTAATGAAATGACACTTGGGCTATTTGGGAAATATATAAATATTCACAAAAAAAAACAGAAAGAGAAGGAGAGCTTTTTGTATTGTCTTCTTCAACTTACCTCTAGAAGCTCTCGACTATGGCGACTTAAGTTCTGATGGGTGAACCGACGTGAAAAGGATGCAAACCAACTATTGACGAGATGCCCTGAGTGCGACACAAGGAGGAATAGACAGATCCAGGTCGAGTTGTCTAGGAATAGTATTCTCCACTTTTTTCTTTTATTTTTCTTTTATAAACACCGGTGATTACTTTCTATTTCATGTTTGTATGGAAGTACACATGATTTCTGGGTTAAATGTTATTTTATTCAATCTTGCTTCTACTATTTAATCTTTGGGTTTGAATGTTTTTAGCATGGAAGAGTTATTGCGGTCACTGACACTAGAAGGTGCAGTGACATTTCAAGCTAACAAGCATGACAACGGAAGTTTCTTGAGGATCAAAGGAATTTAATCCACTTGTTCTTAATAGTGTTCCATTGTCAATCGAAAGGTTGTGATAGCCTGAAATGGGCCTAATCAGAATAGTGGTTTCGTAACCACAAATCCAAAGTGAAATAGTTTAATTTTATAAATTTTTATTAATTACTGATTGATTGAAATATTAAGTGAAAATATGGATAGGAAATTTTAATGATTTAGTGCCTAATTGAATTTTTAGGACTAAATTGAGAAAAAGGCAAAGTGTGTCTAATTAGTGATTAAATGACTTAATTGAATTATTGCATGAAATTGGAAGTGTTTATGCGGAAATAGACCATAAATTAGTGTTATGGACACAAAAGGGTAGTTCTATAAAAATATCTAAGTAAATGGGTCAAGGGTATTTTAGTCAAAAGTGAATAAAAGACAAAATAAAGTGAAAATAAGTGTCCATCTTCTTCAAAATTAAAGAGTTGCTGTCGAAACTTTCATGTTCTATAAGCTAGGGTTCTTGATTTTTCTAAGCTCAATTGTAAGTAATTTCTTGCCCCGTTTTTAATTATTTTCATATTTTTATGCTTATTGAAGCTTAAATTTCATGTTTCTACTATTGATTTTAAATGAAATTAAAGTTTAAAAATTGACCCATTCATGATATAGTTGTAATTTGATGAGTGATGTTAGATAATAAATGTTTGAAGTGCAAATTACAAGTTTTACTAGATAAATTTCGATGAAAATGTTGAAAAGGACTAAATTGTGAAAGATAGTAAAGTGTGCATAAAGTTATGATTTTGTGAAATTGAGGGCTGTTATGAGCATGAAATATGATTTAGTGAGGTTTGAAATTTAAGAATTTAGTGAATTTTATTTTTACGAGCTTTGGGACAAAAGTGGAATTTTTGAAAAGTTATGGGAGAAAAATGTAAGTTTGCCAAAATATTGTGTATGAATTGTATTGGAATGGAATGTTGATAAAATGCATTAAATTGTGTTAATATATATCAAGAAAGAAGAAATAGTGGAAGTGATCGGGGAAAAGAGAAGTTTATCGACTAATTTACAAAAATAGTCGTTTTGCATCTGAGGTAAGTTACGTATAAATAATAGCAATATATTTTTATAAATTGTGAATTATATTTGATATGTGAATCAAATTGAATGTGGAAGGAAAATGTTTCATGAATTATTTAAGTGATAAAGTATTTAAAATAAAGTGCTAAGTGTAAATTCCCGGTTGAACTTAGGAATAGAAGTGGATACAAGTGACATGTCACTAGAGACCAGTGTTACAATGTTACAGTGAGTCCCGGGTGCTGGGTGATCTGGCATGTGTTGCGGACACCTGACAGCTTGTGTGAGCAGGCCCGTGGACATTTCCAGTGTTATTGATCAGTGGTAGCTTCGGCTACATTTCAGCGGTAGCTTCGGCTACATTTTAGTGGTAGCTATGGCTACATTTCAGTTACGACTACATATCAGTGGTAGCTTCAGCTACATTTCAATGTGGCACTTATGTGCTAATTCTCTACGTATCCGTGTATATTTCGAGTGTTCAATGAGATTAATAATGGGTTAAAGTGAATATGAAATGAAGTGTATGTGCAGGTACAACTGAAAGAATGAGCATATGTGATTAAGGTTAAGTGTATAAATGCATGTGCAAGTGAATTGGTAAGATTATGTATGTGTAAGTGATTGAAATTGCTAAGAAATGTTTGATTAGTTATATGAGAGAAATGTTAATTGTTAAATGAGTATTTATAGTTTACATGTAACTTACTAAGCTATTAGTAGCATATACCTTTCTTCATTTCCTTTGTTTTATAGTGTTTTGAGCTTGCTCGAATTGGGGATCGTCGGAGCTCGTATCACACTATCACAGCCATCTCGGTATTATGTGTTTTCAAAATGTTTAAAGCTATGGCATGTATAGAGTCTTAATCATTTTGAGTATGTTCAAATGATATGGATAAGATTATCTATTGAAATGGTTAGTAAAGAATATGTTTTGGTGTTATGTATGTTTAAATGGTAACTAATACAAAGAAGCAATTTTTTGGATAGCAGCAGTGACATGAATTTGAAAAAGCACCAAAAATAGTAGAAATGGAATTAGAGAGTGAATGAGATTTAGAATTAAAGCTTATCAAGTCTATTTTTTACATAAAAGAAATGGTGTTAGAAAACGAATTTTATATTTTGATATATTTGACTTTTAGTGAGACAGGGTCGGAATGGTTTTGAAGTCCCCTATTCTGACTTTAGAAAATCATTATAAATTTTATGGAAAGAATTATGGGTCATAATTTATATTTCTAGATTCCTTAGTGAGTCTATTTTCAAAAGAAACAAATGAAAACATTATATGAATTGTGTACAATGAGATACTTGATTTTTATTGCCAAGAGGTCAGAACTATCGAGTAGTGAAATAGGGGAAACTTTAATGAATAAATTGTACTAATTGGCCAAGCCAAAAATTCTAAAAATTTTATGGTAAGTAGTAATATGAGTCTAGTTTTAGGGAAAATTTATAGATTTAAATTTTGAGTTTTTTAACTCGAGTTATAATTAAATTAGTGACAATCGCGCAGGGGGATAGTTTTTTTTTTGAATAGTGAAATTAATTTTAAAAGGAAATTTTGATGCTCCGAATTGGTAAGTTAAGTTAGATGATGCCTCGTGCTCGACTCCAGCAATGGTCTCGGGTAAGGGGTGTTACAAAGGTGGGTTTAATGTGCATGTTTAATTCTTAGATTAAATATAGAAGTTAAGCCTGGTAAGATATTCATTGCAGTTTTATGCATCGTCAATCACATATCCTTTTTACCTTGTCAGCACATAGCATTCTGTTGAATATTCACATTGGGAATCCTAGTTTCTTACTATCATATTTTATCTTATTATTTTCAATTTATTGCTTCGACAGCTACTCTCACAATTTATCTCATTTTATCTATATATTGCACTGACATTGATAGACAAAAGACAACCATCCTCGTGGGATCGATATCCAACAGACATATCAGTCTATTATACTTGCATCAATAGTGTACGCTTGCACATTATTATTGTGACGTTAAACAGCTGACCAACATTGCTTCTTTTTAAAGAAGGGGTGAGGTCAATCTTGTATGATTTTTAAAATTTTCAATTATCACGTAAGTATGTTGCAATAAAAGTGATGCTTAGAAACAATTTTTGTTAATGAGCTAGCCCATATGCAAGTATAATTTATGATTTTATTTAAGTTCTTGTTATATTTTGGCTTAGTTATAATATGCTTGTATTTTCATTATTTTTATATAGTCTTTGCCAATGAAAACTTACTTTCTTTAGAAATAGACATGCATAAAGGTTTAAGTCTTCAAAATTGTCTTAGTAACTTTCTTGAGGCGAAATCCGAGAAGGCATAAGAATCTAAATATTATTTAGGCACATTTTCTCGGTGTGGATTCAGTAGTCTTTCTATCTCGGTATTGATTCAGTAGTCTTTCTATCATTTAAACTCGATTTTGTAGCATGTATATAAGTGATTTATTTTTGGTCAATCTTGAATGATGGTACTTTGGTTTTGGATTGTGGTTTGTGTTTTAAATGGTTATATTTTATGTACATAGACTATTTTGGATTGATGGTTTAAAGCTATAAGTTGAAGTTGTAATTTGTTATAATGGTTGCCATGCATAAGGTTGAATTTAGTGATTAGTATGGTATATATATATAGGGAAAATGATGATAGTATGTGTGGTGATGGTATGCTAGATTTTGGATCATGAAATGGTTGGGAAATGGCAATCTTGGGTGAAATGTATAGTATATGTGTTAGTTGAAAGTTGTGATATATGCATTCATTAAATTAAGTTGTTTCAATGACATGGTAAGTTTCGATTATATACAAATGTAAATTGTACTATGATGATACATGCTAGTATGTATAATTGAGTTTATGTTTTGAATTTGGTTGTGATGGTGCCAAATGACATATTGGTTAGTATTAGGATAATGGTACCTAATTGCATACTTAGTTGTTAATTATAATATGTAAGATAGTTAAAAGGTCACGGTTGAATCATGACATGTTTGTAATGGATTGAGTGAGTGTTATGCAGGTCATATGTGTACCTATTTGTATCTATGAATCAATACCATGGACCAAGGTATCAATACTTGACCAAATGAATAGTTTTCTAAATGGACAGAATACCAATTTGGTATCGATACCTAATTCTTAACATCAATACTTTTTCTCAAGGTAGCGATAAAATTTTTTGAACCATAATTTTTCTAAGTCTTAACAGAATGCCAAGGTTTTGAAAAATTTATAGTTTGGTCCTATTTCATGCCCGAATCTAATATTTTAAAGCTTGATTTTTTCTCGTTTTCATTTGCAATAATTTATTGTGTGTATTATATGATCATTCAATGTTATAAATTGGACATGATTGTTCCTAAATTATTTGTAGCATCTCGTATCTTGGGTACAACCATTGGATCAGGTTTGGGGTGTTACAATCCCTCTTAGCTTGTATAATCTATTCATATGATTTTTCATATCCCATCAAAATTCATTGATCACAATATGTATACAAATCATCAATTCATAATATCAACCCAATTCAAATATCATTTATGACATTTTTTTTATTTTATACCCCTATTAATCTTACTTGGACTTGGACTCGGACGGATACACGAATCCAACCAACACACCAATTTGACACCCAATGCCTCATTAGATAAATCCGAAGTAATAAGTTGCGCTCAACACTCATCGGTATAACCAAAGTAAATTTGGCAACCAATGCTTAATCAGACTATGTTGAAGTAAATTTAGCACTCAGTGTCTCATTGACTCAAATTCGAAGCAACCTTGAAATCTTCCTATCCAATGGCATGCCAACTGTATTCTACTCTACCAGAACCGTTAATAGGGTAACAGTTTTTCAATTTTGTTTATAAGTCAGTTTCTCAATTCAATGTTGTCATTTCATCAACAAATTATCAATTTGTATGCATAACATTATAATTCATCTTATCATAAATCCAGTTTTTCAATTACAACAATATGCATTGTTTTTGATTCTATTCAATTTAGTCATCTATCTCAAGGATCAAACATAATCATATCAATTTCAAATTATTTATAGCTTAGTCCTTATGTTCAAAACTAACAGATTTCACTTTACAAATTAGTCTTTTTTCGTATCTAAGCTTAAAATATAACCAAATAACACCAAAAGTTTCAAGATTCAACAATGGCAATATTCATAAACTTTAATAGTTTCAAAAATTAACACATAGTTCAGCTAGATCAAGCTCCCGAGATTTAAAAACATAAAAATTACAAGAAAATGGACTAAATTGAACACACCAATTAAGGCTTAAGCTTCCAATGCATCGTTAGGTTTTTATTTTTCTAAGTTTCGGCCTTGGGAGGAGTAATATGATGAATAATGTTTTCTTCCTCCACTAAAGTATAATATATGTAACACCCCTAACCCGGCGTCGCCAAATTTAGGGTTACGAGGCATTACCGAACAAACACAACCATTTTTAAAACCAATCTGATCACAACATGAAAATTTAATTACTTTTGCATAGCTATTATAATTTACAATCAAAATGTAGTTAACATCGTACTCAAACCTATACATGCCATAAGATTAAGTTCAAATTTTTAACAAAATACGCAAAAGAAGTCGATAGTGTGATGGACTATACTGATGATCCCCGAGCTCGTAACGCGTCTCCAAAATCTATAAAATCAAATGAACGAAAACAAACAAAGTAAGCTTTTATAACTTAGTAAGTCTATAGCATAACAACAAAAATATACATATATATTGACAATTACTTATGGACAAATGCATACATAATTATCAACAATTAAAACCGAATGTATATACACTTGATTACTTGCACACTTTCAATTCACATATGTACTTATCATGTGCATAAAATTTGTCATACTCATATATACCAACCATCTATTATATTCCTTTGTATATATATAGACTCATTTGAATTTATACTGAATACATAGCTAATACGTACATTTGAATATATATATATACATATTCATCATATACATTTAAATGAGTACATTTATATATATATATCCCAATTGCATACATAAGCAATTATCAAACACATAGGCTCAACTTATATGTATTTAACAACCGCATATACCTAATGTACATATGCCTTTATTATTTGTATACACCAAATGCATACAACTATGTTTAACCACAAGATAAACCGAAATGTAGATGTATACTCACCAAGCGTATAAAACCTAATGTTTATGTATTCATCGATTTCATATAACCAAAATCATAGATATAACAATTGCATATTTTCACATAATTTAAATAGATTCACCGGCACTTAGCACGCTAGGTTTTAAAACTCGATTCAAGATAACGGCTTTTAGCCCGCTAGACCTATAGTCTGAAATGTATCACCAAGCATTAAGCACGCTAGACGTAAAGTCCGAATTATTTCACTGCATCAAGCTCGCTAGGCACATAGCCCGAATAAGCGAGATGCAAAGTTAATCTTTCATATAAATCTTTATAACACACATAGATCTTTCTCAAAACTATATCTCGATAAGAATTGTTTTATATTCAACTCTTCATAGCAACCTCACATTCGAACCACATATACATAATTCACAACATTAAGTTCAACTCAAGAAACTCAAATCCTATTTTCGATTCACATGTACAATTATATATAATTATTAACATTAGATTCAACTTAAAGAAACTTGTATCTTACATTCTAACCTCTATATATATATATATATATATATTTCATATCATTTCATTTCATTCAATTCAAAACATTGCATCATTTATTCGAACCACATATACACATACAATTTATATCATTAAATTCAACTTAAAGAATTTGTATTACACATTCGAACAATATCATATATTTATTTAATATATGCTATTAACTTCATCTTATTAAACTCAAGCATGCATGATATAACATATTCAATATTTGTAAAATAAAATTCCAACATTCCAATTTCTACTTGCATATCCGGCTAACAATATGAAAATAACAAAGCTAATTCAACTTATTAAACTTAAAACATACATTCGGCTAACAAATTTATATAATTCATAAAATCAAATTTAGCTTATAGAACATAAAATTCAGCTTATAGAACATATATATATATATATATTCTAATTTAATGACATACATTTGCTATTAGACTTACCTCGGATATCAGAAGACACGATCGACTATTTGATTACTTTCGTTTTTCCCCGATCCAAATTCGTTTTCTTCGTCTCTTGATCTAAACATAATCAAATTTAACCTTTTTATTCATAAAAATATTCAATTAAGTCCAAAAATACATAAATGGGAAAATTACCATTTTGCCCCTCACATTTTGCACTTTTTGCAAATTTAGCCCTTTTTGCACAAAACACAAAATACACAAAATTTGCCCATACTACTCAAGGGCCGAATATTCATGGTTCTCATACAAGTCCACACATTGCATTTATTTCACATTTTAGTCCCTCAAAAATTTATTTTCACAATTTAGCCCTAAACACTCAAATTCATCAAAAATCCCAAGACAAAACATGTTAATCTAAGACATATCTTCCATTATTCATCATCAAACATCACAAAACACAAATATTCATCAATGGCATAACTCAAAATATTCATTAAAATCAGAAATTCAAGCATGGGTCGGGTAGTATTCAAAGCAACGATATCAAAAACGTAAAAATCATCAAAAACCGAAGCAAAAACATACTTTGTTGTTCTATTTCCCTTTCTTTTTCTTTTCTATATTCGGCCAAGATGAAGAACATGACCCTTTTAATTTGTTATATTAAACATATATTAGCTTTATTTTTAATTTACTATATTAACCTTTACATATATATATATAACATATATAATAAGGTTACATTAGTCCTTTGCCACCCACTAACTTACTTAGTGGATTATTTGCATAATAAAACCTCTAAGTTATAAAGACAACAACAATTAAGTGCTTTTATAATTAACCCCTAAATTTTCATTTTACGCGATTAAGCCCTTTTATTAAATCGGACACTTAAACGACGAAATTAAAACACGAAAATTTCACACAATCAAATGCACACAAAATAAACACGCAAAATAATATTAATAATATTTTTCTAATTCAGATTTGTGGTCCCGAAACCACTATTCCGATTAGGGTTAAAACCGGGTTGTTACAACTCTCCCCCCTTTAGGGATTTTCGTCCCCGAAAATTCTTACCGGTGAATAGGTTTGGATAACGCTCTTTCATCGTATCTTCTGACTCCCAAGTTGCTTCTTCAACTCCGTGTTTATGCCACAATACTTTAACTAACGGAATTTTCTTATTCCGTAATTCTTTGATCTCACGAGCCAGAATGCTAATCGGTTCTTCTTCATATGACATATCAGAGTTAATTTCAATCTCTGTTGGACTAATTACATGTGAAGGGTCAGATCGGTATCTCCTGAGCATCGAAACATGAAATACATTGTGAATCTTTTCTAATTCAGGTGGTAACATCAATCTATAAGCAACCGGTCTGACACGCTCTATAATCTCATACGGTCCAATGAATCTTGGACTCAATTTGCCTTTACGACCGAATCTGAGTATTTTCTTCCACGGTGATACTTTCAAAAACACTTTGTCCCCGATCTGAAATTCTATATCCTTTCTTTTCAAATTCGCATAAGATTTCGACGGTCCGATCTCGATTTCGGACTATCCGAATCACTTTCACTTTCATTCGGTCTCTTTAATCAAATCAACCCCGTGTATCTTATTTTCACTGAGCTCGGTCCAATACAATGGTGTACGACATTTACGACCGTACAAAACTTCGTAAGGTGCCATTTTGATACTAGATTGAAAGCTATTATTATAAGCAAATTCAATCAAAGGTAAGTATCGTTCCCACGTACCTTCAAACTCGAGAATGCAACATCTCAGCATGTCCTCAAGTATCTGAATGATTCGCTCAGATTGACCATCCGTTTACGGATGAAAAGCTGTGCTAAAATGTAGTTTCGTACCTAAAGCATCTTGTAATTTCTTCCAAAACCGCGATGTAAATCTCGGGTCTCTGTCCGAAATAATAGAAATAGGCACTCCCTGCAATCTCACAATCAGAGAAATGTACAATTCAGCAAGTTTATCAAGTGAATAATCAATACGAACCGGAATAAAGTGAGCTGATTTTGTCAATCTATCAACAACAACCCAAATTGCATCTTTCTTGCTGGGTGTTAACGGTAAACCGGATACAAAATCCATCGTAACTCTGTCCCATTTCCATTCAGGTATCATGATCGGCTGAAGCAACCCAGATGGTACCTGATGCTCGGCTTTAACTTGCTGACAAATTAAACATTTCGAAACAAAGTCAGAAATGCCTCGTTTCATACCATGCCACCAATAGTGTTGTTTCAGATCGTTATACATTTTTGTACTTCCCGGATGAACAGAAAATCGGCTATTATGAGCTTCATTCAAAATCATCTGGATTAACTTTGAATTTCTCGGAACACATAGTCGATTTCTGAATCTCAAACAATCCCCAGCATCAACTAGAAATTCTGAATCAACATTTAAGTCACACTGAGCTCGTTTTACAAGTAAATCATTATCGACCTTCTGGGCTTCACAAATCTGTTGAACAAATAACAGTTTTGCTTTCAACTCAGCTACTATCGCACCATCATCAGACATAACCATATGTGCGTTCATTGCACTCAAAGCAAACAGTGATTTTCGACTTAGGGCGTCAGCAACAACATTAGCCTTTCCCGGATGATAGTCAATCACAAGCTCGTAATCTTTCAACAATTCTAACCATCGACGCTGTCTCAAATTCAGATCTTTCTGAGTCATCAAATATTTCAGGCTTTTGTGATCGGAATAAACATGACATCTTTCGCCAAACAGATAGTGACGCCATATTTTTAACGCAAATACAATAGCGGCCAATTCCAGATCATGCGTCGGATAGTTCTTTTCATGCGGCTTTAACTGTCTCGAGGCATAGGCTACAACTTTGCCTTCCGCATCAAAACACACCCAAACCATTTAAAGATGCATCACTATAGATAACAAACTCTTTACCCGATTCGGGTTGGACTAGGACTATGACTTGGTCAAAAGAACTTTCAACCGATCAAAGCTTTTCTGACACTTTTCTGACCACTCAAACTTAACGTCTTTTTGTAGTAGCTTTGTCATCGGGGTCGCAATCATAGAGAACCCTTTCACAAAACGTCTATAATAGCCAGCAAGCCCTAGAAAGCTTCGAACTTCCGAAATATTCCTCAGAGGTTTCCAATCAAGTATAGCTGAAATTTTACTCGGATCAACCCGTATACCCGATGCTGATACAACATGGCCCAGAAAACTGACTTCACGTAACCAGAACTCACATTTACTAAACTTTGCATACAACTGCTTATCTCGCAAAGTTTGTAACACAAATCTCAGATGTTCGGCATGCTCATTTCCGTCACGAGAGTAGATCAAAATGTCATCAATAAATACTACAACAAACCGATCCAGATACTTCCTAAAGATCCAATTCATCAAATCCATGAAAATAGCAGGTGCATTAGTAAGTCTGAAAGGCATAACAAGAAACTCATAATGTCCGTACCTCGTTCGGAAAGCAGTCTTTGGCACATCAGAGTCTTTAACTCGCAACTTATAGTAGCCTGATCTCAGATCTATCTTCGAAAACACAGTAGCCCCTTTCAACTGATCAAACAAATCATCAATCCCTGGTAACGGATACTTATTCTTTATAGTCACCTTATTGAGTTGTCGGTAATCAATGCACATTCTCATCGTTCCGTCTTTCTTTCTCACAAATAGAACTGGTGCACCCCAAGGAGAGAAACTCGGTCGTGCAAAACCTTTATCAGTCAACTCTTGCAACTGTACTTTCAATTCTTTTAATTCGGTAGGTGCCATACGGTACGGAGCTATCGAGATTGGAGTCGTCCCTGGTACTAACTCAATACCAAACTCTACCTCTCGAATTGGTGGCAAACCCGGTAATTCTTCGAGAAACACGTCTGAATACTCACACACTACTGGCACAGATTCAATCTTCTTTTCGGTCACTTTACTATCAAGAACAAATGCAAGATAAGCTTCACAACATTTTCTTACATACTTCTGAGCCGACATCGAGGATATTATTGCTGGTAAACCATTCAGATCATTAGATTCAATCCGAATAATCTCATTATTCTGACACCGTAGATCAATAGTTTTCCGTTTGCAGTTTACTATAGCATCATGCGAGTTAACCAATCCATACCGTAATTATATCAAACTCGTCGAATGGTAACAACATCAAATCAGCCAGAAAACATAAATCTCGAATCATCAACGGACAATTATTGCACACTTTGTCAACCAAAACACACCGACCCAGGGGGTTCGATACTTTAATTACAAACTCAGTAGACTCAACAGGCAAAGTCTTACTGAATACTAAAGTCTCACACACATAAGAATGAGTCGAACCAGGATCAATCAATGCAATAACATTAGTATCATAAAGAGTGAAAGTACCAGTAATAACATCTGGAGAAGAAGCCTCCTCCCGAGCACGGATGGCATATGCTCTGGCAGGTGCACGAGCCTCAGATCTATCTGCCATGTCCTTTGTTCCTCTCTGACTGCCACTTACATTACTCAAATGCCTCGGCGGTCTACCTCGTACTGGCACATTACTCGGTCTGGTATTCTGTACAGTGTTTTGCTCAGCTACCATTGGACACTCTCGAATGAAATGATCCTTTGAACCGCACTTAAAGCAAGACCAATCATGTAATCTGCAATCTCCAGGATGCCATTTCCCACAATGCTTGCACTCTTATCTATTTTGTCGAACACTACCAACGCTAGCAACTGAAGTAGCTCGTGAACTCACAGGGGGTCGATCTCGATCATACTTAGGAGACCCTGCAGTAGCTTTAGATCGGCTATGATCCGCTCTGGATTTCCTTGAGGTCGACTGAAATGATTTACTGAATGATCTTTTGCGAGAATCTCGAGCTTCATAGTCAGCTTTCCTCTTCTCTTTCCCGAGCTCCTCAACTTTACAAGCTCGTTCAACAAGTACTACGAACTCTTTTATCTCAAGTATGCCAACTAACAGTTTAATATCTGCATTCAGCCCATCTTCAAATCTTTTACACATGATAGCTTCAGTCGAAATACATTCTCGAGCATATCTACTGAGTCTCACAAATTTCCGTTCATATTCATCCTTTGTCATACGACCTGTTTCAATTCAAGAAATTCCTTACGCTTCGATCAATGAATCTCGGTGATGTATTTCTTACGGAACTCAATCTGAAAGAATTCCCAGGTCACTCGCTCTTTCGGAACCACCGATACTAGTGTATTCCACCAGTGATATGTAGTGTCCCGTAGTAAAGATATGGCACATTTCAAGCACTCATCAGAGGTGCAAGATAACTCATCAAACACTCGAATAGTATTATCAAGCGAATTCATTTCGCTTCGGCATCATCATCATCGTAGCTCTGAACTCTTGACCCGTGTTTTCAAATTTTGTCAACTGGAGGCTTAAGTAATCTCATCGGATCACTTATTTGGGGTATAACAGGAATCGAAGGTGGATTAGTCGAGGGTGGAGGTTGTTGTGCAACTGGATTAGTTCGGACATATTGAGTAAACCAGTCATTCATCATTTGGTAGAAGGCTTGTTTAGACTCTCCTCCCGGTTACTCGAGGTCGGTCGAGAATCTCTGGCTGTCCCTTGCGCGGAGCAAAGCGCTATACTTTCAACATCATCATTTCTGACTCGTTTGGGATCCATTACTATCTGAAAACACATTTTAGATGTCAACAGTCATCACACTATCTCAGTATAAAAATTATGGCATGTATAGCTAGACTCATACACACTACGTTAGTCCGAGAATCGACTAAACCGTAGCTCTGATACCAATAAAATGTAACACCCTAACCCGTCTGCGCCGCCAAATTTAGGGTTACGAGGCATTACTAGAACAAACACAACCATTTTAAAACCAATCGATCACAACATGAAAATTTAATTACTTTTGCATAGCTATTATAATTTACAATCAAAATGTAGTTAACATCGTACTCAAACCTATACATGCCATAAGATTAAGTTCAAATTTTTAACAAAATACGCAAAAGAAGTCGATAGTGTGATGGACTATACTGATGATCCCCGAGCTCGTAACGCGTCTCCAAAATCTATAAAACCAAATGAAAGAAAACAAACAAAGTAAGCTTTTATAGCTTAGTAAGTCTATAGCATAACAACAAAAATATACATATATATTAACAATTACTTATGGACAAATGCATACATAATTATGAACAATTAAAACCAAATGTATATACACTTTATTACTTGCACACTTTCAATTCACATATGTACTTATCATGTGCATAAAAT